>NW_025407888.1:0-82120 GCF_003324165.1 Naegleria lovaniensis | reverse complement strand
GAGTTGGAGAAGATTTCCCAGCTTATCAACGTCTGAGCTATTAAATGTTTCGTCAGGAGAAAGAAGTGACAACTCTTCAAAAAGATGTCTCGATGATTTTTGTGTTGTGCCTCTCATCATGGCTTTAATCCGAGCTAAAAGATGATGACGCAAAGCACTCGATGAAAGACTTGACAATGTGGCAGATGATGAAGCAGTAGTTGAGGTTTCTGGTGACTGAGAGGTTGCGACACTGTTTCGAACGTCTGTTTTGAGTACCAAATCGTCAAATGATTGTGGTTTTCCAGAGTGGAATAACTGCTCTAACAGCATGAGGTTGTTGCAACAATGATTCCAAGTGGAGTGCTCTCTCAATGGTTCTGCTCTTGACAAATTCACTTGACTCCTTTCCGTACCATACATAGAGATCGAAGAGGTACTTGTTGTGTTGTGAGGAGTCTAATCGGGTACTAGCAAATGGATACTCTAAACCACGCGGTGTGAAGGCACAATCTGTCATGCCATTAGATCCATCTAGAGAGCCAATTGTGAAGAGTTGTTCGAGTAGTCTAAAGTTAGTTTCATCTCGAGTCGATGATTCGTCAATAGTGGCGAATGGGAAGGCATGTTTGTTGGATTGTTGTGGTGATGTTGTCGAGTTCAAGTGAGAATGATGATAGAGGTGGAGAACAATATAGCACGAAGTTGTATTGAATTGTGAGGAGCGAGAGGATGATGATATTGTGCTCGAGACCAGACTATGGAGAGGTCTTGTTTTAAACTCTCGTTTCCAGACCTTGTCCGAAGAGTTCTTGTGGGATGATGAGGTAGCATCAAAACATTCGAATAATTTGATATTGCTCGTGTAGAGAGTTGCGTCTTGGCCTGTTGATGGGGATGATCCAATCAACTTGCTCATAGCTTCAATTGGAATTGGGTCAGTATCAAATGAAATGGAAGAAAAGAAGGAGGCACTGCTACTGTTTGTTGTTGTACCTCTTGCTGATTTTCCATTTGAGAAGATTTCATAGTCCTTGATATCTTCCTCATCATCATCATCATAGGACGTGTCATTGTTGTTGTCTGACGAGGAAGAGATGACGGTTTTCAAATTGGATAATGATACGGGCGGAATAGTAATGCCATTACTTGTTGTGCTGCTTGGAACGGACGTGGAGTTGGAATTTTCATGATTTGTGGTTGTTGTTGTTGTATCAGAAGAAGAAGTACCACGATCAACCGCCACTCCTTCCTCGCTGTTGGTGTTGTTCACTTTGGAAAGGGGCAATGATAATTTGAACATGAAATTTTTTTAATTTGGTAAATAAAAATTTTTCATCAACAATTTTCATCAATCATCGCGTCTGGATCACCAGATTTCGTTTTTTGATCGGAGCGCACACAATGATATCATCATGATTGCCTAATTTTTCATAATTACTGAATTACTGTGTGCAGTTATTTGGAAATGTCTGAATCTACCTTTATAAACGACTGGTAGCCACCAAATGTTCCAGTCTAGCCACAGTAATGCGTTGATTATTCCTTCCAAAGGTATTCTTTTCGTAAAATACAGCACTCGATTCATCTGCTCCGCTCATGGAATAATCACTTTGCTCGGACAAGAATTTGATAAACTCATTCTCATCAGAGAAGGAAATGATGGAATCTGTGTTAAAACCATCATTCACGTAGCAAAATTCAAAGACTTTTTGTGGTGTTGTGTAAACAAGACCAACCCCACAATAATCCCTGTGTCCGTTCATGATGTAACGACCACTCTTGAGGGCTTGAGCCACTTGTTGAGCGAGTTCAGTACCTACTGGCTCTCTCGAAAGTGCTGCAATCACTTGCTCACTACACCAAGAATGTTCTTCTACTGGCATTGGGGTTTTAATGATGGATTTTTTAATTGGTTTCGCATGCGGATGAGTCAAGATCATAAGGGGAAATTCGGTGCGAGAATGACATTTCTCCCGACATTTTCCTTTCTCATGTTTGCAAAGAGATTTGGCATTTCTCAATTAGCTTTTTTTTGATCTATGGATTGTCTGCCTGTTGGACTCTTGCATTTGTATGGTACCTCTTCCAACTCAGAACCTGCATGGAGGTTTAAGGTCATTACGCCTTGATCTTTTTGCCAAATTTCCTGGCCGTACGGCGATTTGAATCATGACAGTGTTGCAGAATTGTTTGAAAGCATGATTCCAGCAGTATCATCCTCAATTATCTCTTACGATCTCTCTTACACAACAATTCCCTTCCCGCAACCGAGTATTACATTCTTTAAAGTGTTACGAAAGACGTTGTAATTGGGGGGAGAGATGGGAGTATCTTGCCATCATGATCAACAACATGTTCTCAGATCATTCGAATGAAGAGGGTTTGGCATCAAAATTATACCGCCAAAATTTGAAAACATTTCCCGCCACTAACTGCAGTTTTATTAACCGAAAACGGCCGCTAACGAGAGATGGTCCCAAAACTCTTTCTCAGCAACCATCTGTGCCCGCCTTGGAAACTCAACAACACAAAAAAACGAACAACAACTGCCATTACTAGCGAGACATCTCGAACTGCTGGTGCCATTCATCACGACGGAACTCACTCTCGCTCGACAACGGAACCCTCTAACGCAAGTGTACACACTTATTCCCTTCCTTACCTTCATTCTCTATTTCTCAATTAACATTATTCAAGGCTGCCTTGAAGCAATATTTATATACCACGCTAATTCAAAAACGCCACCCCATCCACCACTAGCCTTATTATATTCGGCATTTTACGAACACCAAATTGTACAAGAATGGTAAAATCAACAACCCTTGGAAGCCTTAATACACTAGAAGGCTCACCATCTTCATCATCATCATCGTCATCGACGGGCAACACATCACCGCTCTCAGCCATTAACGCTGCCATGCACAATGCTTCTGTTCTCTATAACTCCCTCAACCACACTTCGTTTTTGCAACGACACTTGCAACACAGCAAAGGCACCACCGCTATTCTCTCATCATCACCATCCTCTATCACAACCACCATTACCGCTAACATTACAACAAATAGAACGCTTCCGATCTCAAGGGACGACTTTTCTCTCAAATCCTTTCAAGCACCAATCCACAACGTTTCCAACGACCAAGAGTCATCCTCACTCCCTAAACTCAATCTAAGCTCCATCACCAAGCAATCAAAAACCAAACGAAAATCGTCGACCAAATCAGGAACTAGAGCAAAAAGCGAACCTTCATCACCCTCAGATGACAGCAGCTCTTCATCAGGAAGCACTGCGCAATCCTCTGGAAAACGAAAGAGTTGCAATCGATGGACCAAAACCGAGAATGAAATGCTCATCAAGGCCATCGAAAAGTATGGTGAAAAGAAGTGGAATGAAATTGCTAAAATGGTGGGTACCAAGAACAGTGATCAATGTAATCAACACTGGTGGCGAGTGCTCAATCCCAAGATTTGTAAAAAACCATGGAGTGAAGAAGAAGATTTGATGCTCATTGACAAGGTTCGTGAATTTGGAGAAAGCGCTTGGAAGAGTATTGCCGATTCGTTCATTGGAAGGACCGATATTCAGTGTCGCCATCGATGGATCATGCTGCGCAAGTACGAGCAAGAGGGAAAGGGTAGACCAGTCTCTCGAACGAACATTACTTGCAATTCTAATGTGACCATTCCTCAAAAGCTGAAAGAGACTCTTACTGAGGCATCTTCTACGGTTGCTCCCTCACAACCTCAATCAACCAGGAAGACACAGGCCCGAAAAAAGAGAAGCACCTCCAATGCCAGTAGCAATGGTAACAATACCAAACAACCTGAGTGTACAGGTACATGGAGTGCATTCTTGTCCAGTGAAGGAGACTTGTTGTGCAATGAAGATCCATTCCCAATGTTAAACTTCCAAGCGTTGTCGCCCACACAACAACATTTGACTCCTCACCAACTTCTCCGTGCTGTCAAGAGAGAAGATAGCTTTGATCGAGATTCATTCGAAGATGCTGGCCACGATGATTTGATGGATGAGTCTGTGTACCACTTTGACCAGCAAGAGATTCTTTTGTGTGAAGGAACTGCCATTGTTCCATTCGAATGTAAGCTTGAAATAGCTCAACCCTTAATTGTGAATGGTGGTGGTGCTGAGGCTGAAAACTTTGATCCTTGTCAAGAGGAAGTTGACGATTTTGTGAGACGTGATATTGAACTCGAAGAAAAATTGTTCAATATTCAAACGAATCCTGATGCAGACATTTTGAATCATATGATGGTCATGTCATCTTGCTCTTCGACAACACCAAGCAATCATCTTCGAACAAGCAACCAAGCACTTGGAAATATGTTTGATCCAGCTGCCGTTCCATGTAGTAGCCCTTCTTTTGCAGCGCTTGCTGGCAACCCAAAGGAGTTTTCAACTGTCTTTGCAGAGTGGGATGAATTTGAGAACTCTGGTTTTTTGACTTCAGGAAGCTTATTTTAATTAGTAGGCACAATTTTCAACATCCTCTCAATTAATTTATTCAGAGAACAATAAACACGTTGCGACTTGTGTGAACTGGTTTCATTCGTTATCATGGTTCAGCGTCAGGTTGAATTTGTAAACGATAAAAATAGTCTGCTATGAACTCATAGTCACTCCATCTCAAAAAAATAACTCAAAAACTCGTCATCAATTTCCCATCAAATTTCACTCTCTTGACGACGAAAAAATGTTCTCAAAGGCAAAATTGCAAAAGGAGAAGGAACAAAACGCTACTGGCGGAGACCAAAAGGCCACTGCTGGTGTTACTGGTATCATCTCTCAGGGTGGTGGCAGAAGCACTGGTTATCAAATCCGTGTCCAGAAAGATCTCGACGAATTGGAAAAGAAGTGGTCTGATAATCTCAAAATTGAAGACGCCAACAAACTCAACAAGATGACTCTCACACTCATTCCTGATGATGGAATTTGGAAGGGTCACCCACACGAATTCGAAATTAACATTCCAAACGAATATCCAATCAAACCACCAAAGGTTATCTGTAAAACAAAAGTCTGGCATCCAAATATTGACCAAAACGGTGCCGTCTGTTTGAACATTTTGAGAGCCGATTGGAAACCTGTTTTGAATTTGAACGCCATTTTCACTGGTCTTCACTTCCTGTTCCTCGAACCAAATCCCGATGATCCTCTTGATCTTGATGCTGCCAAGCACTATACCGATCAATTTGAAGACTTTAAACGCAAGGCTAAAAATTATATGAAAGGTTCCTATTACTAAACAAGAGAGTTTTTGTAGTTTATTCATGAAATGATTTCATTATTTTTTGTGTTCATGATGATGATAATAATAATGGAAAGTCCACTACTCATCTAGACAATAATGTAATACTAAAACACACAATGATATCATTAACAATTCAATCGCTAAATATTAGTAAACCTAATCAGACATAAAAGTAGCGTTTCAATATCTATTCTACACCATGGTACCCGCCAAATTTGTAGAACTGCTGGCAAGAGGCTGTTTCAAAAAATTCTCAACACATCACCAACACAATCACTGTTTAACAAATATGCTCAGTAAGTAGTAGTAGAGGTGGCTCTGGTGGTTGAAAGTAGAATTGTTCAACTCTACCTCGTTCTTTTGATCCGTGAATCATCATTCTTGTATTGCCATTGTGTTTCAAAATTCCGAAAATTTCTATCATGATGCCAGATTTCTATAAGGCTAAAGCACCAAGCATTAGATTTTCCTCTCTCTATCTAGACAAAGGAGAAGAAGTTCTTGATATTCAACCTAGTACAAACACCTATGTACAGGTCAGCAGTAGTGAATCGGAGCATCCGAGAGGCCACTTGATCTTGGCAACCAAGTCCATCATGTTTTGCCCTGATGATTCATCCTTGCCAGTCTATCGTATTTCCATGAAAGATGTTTCAAATATTAAGAAAACAACCTCCAAGTCCTTTTCCGTGAAATGTTCTCTTTTCGCAATCACAACAGCTAGAGTCTGTTTGATCGATAGCAAAGATCATTCCAAAGTAACGGTGAGTAGTGTTTAAAGTTGCTTCACGGACTTGTACTAATATTTGGGGTTTCGTCATTACAACTGTATACTGCTATCACTAATTTTACTGTGGTTCCAAATTCCTCCTCAATAGATTACCAAAATTGTGGTTGGAGTTCACAAAGATTCCTTCAATACTGTCATGGATTTGCTAGATAGAATGCAACGCTTGACAGCTGCCGAAAAGAGCAATGATGAGGCTCTTTCCAAAACTCTTCTCTCTGAATTACTGGAATTGAGCGAGAAAAACACACCTTTCAAGACTGAATGGCTCATGGATGAGCAAGTACAAACCACACTTCCAGCAACCATGTGTGTATCCTTTGAAAGAGCACGAGGCAAGTTTATTGTTACCGATAAGCGTATTTACTTTGTTGCAAACAACTCCTTCGCCGGAGAGCCTCGCATCATGAAATTGTCTTCATCGAGCGTGTTGTCCATGTCCAAAACTCAGTACTTGCAAGGTCAAAAGGGGCTAATCTTGCATTTGCACAACGAGACCTCTTGCCTATTTATCTTCACCAACGAAGATCAACGAAATCAAATTCATGACAAAATTGCACAGAGCCAAGTGAATCTATTATCAAACGAAGAATTACTTCGAAGAGAAGAGCAATTGTGGGTGAATGGTCAAATTTCTAATTTTGATTACCTCTCAACATTGAACAGAGTGGCTGGAAGAACTCAAAATGATGTGCATCTTTATCCAATTTTCCCATGGATTTTTGCAGACACGAGTAGTGAATCACTGAATTTGGAAGAGCCATCTTCTTTCAGGGACTTGGGAAAACATGTAGCGTGCCTCAGTGAACAAATTACAAGCAAACTGGAGAGACCACTTTGCAACAATTTCTGTTTGAATTACTCGTCTGCAATGAGCTACCTTGTTCGACCTTACCCTGACGTTATGATTCATTTCAATGATGGAAGATTTATGGAGGGCCACCAATTACTCAAATCAGTAGAAACCACTTGGACCAATATTCTTAATGGCAAGGATCCAAAGGAAGCAATTCCCGAATTATACGACGGCAATGGCTCAATATTGGTAAATTCAAAAGGACTACCATTGGGGGGTACAGGAGATGTAGAGCTACCACCATGGGCAATTGATGCCAAAGATTTTGTTCTTAAGGCTAAAGAGGCACTCGAGTCTGAATATGTCTCCAAGAATTTACACAAATGGATTGATCTGATGTTTGGTGTGAATCAGAACCATTCAGAGTATGGACAAGTGTATCCAGAGTCTTGCTTTTCATCGGATCAACCATTGAACGCTACTACAGGTATTGCTCCATCTAAACTTTTTGACCAGCCTCACAGACAGCGTTGTACCAAGCTTGAACGCGCTTGTGACGAAGTTGCTCACGAAAAAGATGTAATTATCGAAGATTTAATGCTAAAACTCAAAAACGCCAATGAACGATTACAAGAAATCGAGAAAATGAAACAAGAGTTGCAAGATCAAACTCCATCTTCTCGACACAATGAAGAAATTCAATTAGAAATTTTAAGACTCACCGAAGAGAATCTAGCCCTTAAACAAGACGTTGAATCGTACAAGACTCAAATCGAAACCTTGAACGCTGAACTAAAGGAAGCAAAGAAGCAAAAGCCTCCTGTTGTTGTACACTCTCCTCCAACACCAAGCAAAGTATCAACCAAACCTGAAGACATCAAACTAACCAACAAGTACATTGCTCAATTGGAAAAGGACCTAGCCCAAAGTAGAAAGGACGAGCAACAGCGAGTATCTGAGTTAGAACAAACTCACCAGGTTCTTCTCAAGTATATGAATAAGTACAAGGACACTAAAGACAGAGCTGACAAGTATTGGAAGAAAATTTGTGAGCTTAAGACATTACAACAAGAGGGTAAGTGAGGAAGTAATTGAGTGTTTAAATTAACATGTAATTATTCATGGCATTTTACAGTTCATGATTTGAAAGTTTTACTTCAACAATTTGAACAAGAGGACCTTGCAAAGGAAAAACTCATTACTCAACTTCGAGACATGAATAAGAAGCAAGATGAAGAAATCAAGACACTCAAAATTGAAGTTCGACAACACTCCAATTCTCTCAACACTATGGGAATTGCGCTGAGCAAAGGTATCGCATCGGATGCATTAAATCTATCTGTCGAAGAACTATTGGGCGACACTGCCAGCATTTCATCTGTGAGAGGCGGAATGGATGAAAACTTGGAAGATCAATTAGCATTCCAAAGAAATTTGTAATCTACTTGTATGTTCAACATTGACCAATAAATAAAATGTTGTAATCCATCCTGGCAGGAGCTTCCCGATGTCAGGCGCAACATTACCTTATTTGAAAACATGATTTAAGCCAAGTTGACAAAATGACAGAGAGCAACATAATAACAACAAACAAAAAAATGTCTCTCACAGCATGGCTTGCCTGTCTCATTCTCGCCTACCTTCTTTACCAGGTGTGGAAACATTGGCAACAGCTGACAACCTCTCCACTCCACACTCTGACACGTCTCCTTCACAAACTATTCCTTTTCAAAGAGCAATACTTGTTCTCAAGCAAACACCTGTATGGCACTCACTGCTCTCCTCAAGCTCGAGCTCTCTTTTCCATGGTCTCTCCCTTTGCCATCAATGATTCCGATCTTTCTCGTCCACCCGAACGCTCTGACTTTATTCACATGAGAAAATATTTGAATTTCATGATGCGTTCCGTACTCTCTCAATATGACTATGAACGCTCGCTGACGTTATGTACCATTCAACAACAACAACAACAAGGCAAATCTGTTGCTGTCGCACCACCTAAGGAAAATGCAACTTTTCATTCCACTCCTCTTCAAATCAAGACCTTTTCTCGACGACCCAATTTAAAATCCTTATGGATTTATCATTCGGATGAAAATGAACCTTCCAAATCAGTATCATCAACACCCCGAAAAACACTCCTCTATTTCCACGGAGGTGGTTATTACTTTGGTTCTCCCGAAAGTTATGCTGGTTTTTTCATTCCCTTCGCTCGTCGTTATGGCATTAATGTCTATATGGCTGATTACGTGTTGGCACCGGATCACTCGTTCCGAGAAATCTTCCCGGATGCCATGGCTGAATTGATCTTTGCCTTTAGAGAATTACAGTTGCAACCTCAACATGTGTGTTTGGGAGGAGATTCTGCTGGAGGAAATTTAATTTTGAATTTAATGAAACAACTTTCAAATCATTCCAACCATAGTAGTAGTAGTAGTAGCAATAGCAGCAGTAGTAGCAATAACAATAGGATTCCATATTCTCAATTGGACAAATTTTTAATTCTCTCTCCTTGGTGTGATTTGGAAATGACGCATGAGAGTGTGTTTGAAAAATTGAATCGAAATGAAATGATGCTTTCTCGAAATTTATTATTGAGCTGTCGAGAAGGAAAGGTGCCATTCGAGAGTGATCCATCCGAGTTCTCAGTGTTGAAATTTTCAAAACGTGAATTGAAGGAAATGATTAGAAATAAGAAAATTTTCTTGAATTATGGAGATCGAGAACGATTGAGAGAGGAAATTATGAAATTTTCGGAAATGTTGAAAGAATTGAAAATTGAAATTGAAGAACAGGAAAATTCAGGAAGTGTGCAATATATTGAATTAGTGGGTCGTGACATGTGTCATGATTATCCGTTTTTGTTTAATTATGACTTACCAGAGGCATGGGAAGCTTTGGATCGATTTGCAGAATTTGTGAAATCTGAATAAGCTAGTTTTTAGTGTTTCGTGATTAGATTGAATTCATAAACAACTCATAGGATTGTTACTTTTAAAAACCTCAAAACCTTAGAGCCAGGTTTGATGATGGGAGTGTCAAGTGTCAAATTAAAAAAAATGAATCACACGGAACTCTTGGTGATGATTATTTTCTGTATTTTCTTCCCACCATTGGGTAAGTGAAAGTGTCTGATGATGTTATTACGGAATGATAGTGTTGCAATAATTGTTGTACATGATATTGAAAATGCCACTTGTCAAATGACATTCCGATCAACGGATGACATTCAAATGTGAATCAACATTTCTCAATCTCAACAGCTGTGGCAGTGGTAAGTACACGATAACAATTTTCGAGAACACATTATTCTAAACCATGGTTCCATAACAAATGATGACTCGCAACAAATTTCACACATTTCCAAATTTGAAAATTAATTTTTTAATGTAACGACAGAAAAAACGTCTTCATTTACACTTGTATTTGAACATCTTGCTCACAATTTTAGGATGGCTTCCGGGAATGATCCATGCCTTCTTGGTGACTTTTGACATTGTGTAATCTTGAAAATCTCGAATCTTCAAAAATTCAATAAATGGAACACTTTTCGAATTTCAAAATTTGTAAAATTCTAAAAGAAATTGTAACCATTTAAAATACTTTCATTAAAACAACACCTTGGTTGATTGGAAACTGTGAACCAATTTGAACTTTGACAACTTTAAAAAATGTCAACACTTCGAGTCAGCGTGATTCAAGGAGCGGAATTGCAAAGCAAGGATTTTAACGGAACATCAGGTGCGTGATGATTAAATTATGAAAATTATTATAAATTTAACACAAAATTTGGTTGGATTGAATTTATTGAATATTCACAGATCCCTATGTCGTTGTGTAAGTCGTTGTGTGTCACTTGTCAAAATTTCTCATTCCCTCCTCCATCATGAACACAATAATTGTAGAGCCATTAACCCAAGCGATTCATTGATCAAACTTCCCAATCTATTTTCCAAAGTCTCGGAACAAAAAACAAGAGTCATTTACAAAAATTTAGAACCCGAATGGAATGAAGAATTTGTTTTTGAAAAGTAAGTATTTGAATGATTACTGACACTTTTCATAATGAATTCACAAAATGATTGATTAATAACTATATCACAGTGTCAATCCAAAAGACGTCATTCGTTTCAGCGTTTTCGATAAAAACAAACTCATGATGGACGTTGCTATGGGACGAGTTGAAAAAACACTTCAAGACTTTTTGAACATGAAAAAGAATCAAGATCCATTTTGGGTGGATTTGGAACAAACCAAAATGGGAAAGATTAAAATTAACGTGACATTACAAGGAAATGGTAAAAACTCTGTTTCATCCTCTCCTTCGACACCAGTCCCATCTTCTCCTTCTGGAAATGGTCAATCTCCTACTTTGAAATCCAACAACAAATCGACGAGTTCAACAACGGAAGAGACCATTGACGAGCATATTGACAAGTTCAAAAACCAAGTAGTAAGTTGAGTGTAGTTACTATAGAAAATTTTGATCAAACATCTCTGATTTTCGAATGCATGTGTGTTTTGTTTAAATATAATCTTGATTAAGGCTGATATTGAAAGAAGAATTCTTGGTGAGCTCAATGATAATATTAACACATTTGAAGAAATTTCTCAAAAATATGCATCAGAACCAAATATCAAACAATTAGAAGGAATTGCCAAGTATGTTCAATATTGTTATATGATGTTTAAAACACAACTATGAATTATTTTTAAATCAACATTTCACATTGACATTTCACATTTAAATTTCACATTTAATTTTCAAAATTTTCAAATAGACAAGTAAGAGATCAAATTACTCTAACGAACAACATTACACAAAAAATTCAACAATCCATTCAAGAAATGACTCTTGAAACAGAAGGTATCAAACAAACCATGGGCGATAACGCTGTCACTCGATTACGAGAACAACAACAAAAAAAACTTGTCTCTCTTTTCATGCAACACGTCGATCGATTTTACGATTCTCAAGAAAAATGTAAACGTGACAAGGTCGATCGTGTGAAACGACAATACAGAATTATTGCCAAATGCAGTCCAAAAGGAACTGTTCAAGAATTTACTGAAAAGGAAATTGAACAAATGGCTCTCGAAGATAAGCTCCAATTTCAAGATTTAATTTCCAATCATTTTCATTTGACACAAAGTCAAGAACAAACGTTGGACGTTGAGTTAAAATTAGCTCAAGAAACTCATGAAGATATCAAACAATTGTATTATTCCATGTTACAATTGAATCAATTATTTCAAGATTTTGCACTATTGGTTGAAGAACAAGATGAATTATTGGATGCTATTGAATTTAATGTTGCCAAGGCAAAAGAGAGTGTCATTGAAGGTGTGAAAAATATAAAGGATAGTAACAAGATGAGACAATACATGTCACCTTTGGGTTTGATGAGAAAAGTTACTGGAATTTAACAAGATGTACTTGTTGTATATTATTTATTATTGAAATAATAGATTCCAATATTGTTTGCTACCGTTTCAAGATGTGTCATTGGTACTGACCTATCGGAAGAATTCAAAAAAACGCACAAAAAAAAAGAGTTGACAACGATCTCTCATCATTTTCGAATGAGACGACAGTTGTAATCTCATTGTCAACCACCAAAACAACCACACGACACGACTTGAATCGTTCATTTCAAAAACTCTTTTTAATTTTCAATTTTTACAAAAAATGTCATCGGAATCGTCTCCTCTCGGGATGACTCTTCTCACTCTCTTTCTTACTTCTCTCTCGTCCACGTTCGAGGTATTACTCGAATGTTCGATCGGATTTTTAATGGCTCGTGTGAAAATGTTAAAACTTCTCAACAAGGATCGAATTCGATTTTTATCCAAATTGTGGTTCAATTTGTTTATTCCAAGTTTGTTTTTTATTGGAATTTCACAAGCATTTTCGGCAGAGGTGTTTCGAAAATTGTACATGATTTTTGTGTTTGGAATTTTATTAGAATTATTGGGAATTTTATTTGGAAAATTGTTATTCCTAAAATGGTTATGGAGGGAAAAATTAAGTGACGTTTCTAGAAGTGTGTTAAATTTAACATTGGTCTGTCATACCAGTGTTTCATTACCGCTCGTGTTTTTGGAAGCTCTTTGTAAAGTTTCAACCTTGGAAAATAATCCAGTATTTAACATGACCTACGCACAAGCTCATGACAGTTCTGTCACTGCTTCTTCAGTATTTATCATTCCAACCGAATTGATTTTTTACACGTATGGATATCATTCGTTTCGATTGGGAGCTGAACGATTATTGAAAGAAGAATTTAAGAGAAATGATCATTCCAATGCCTTAATTCATGAAAATGAATCTCTTAATTTGGATCCAGTTCACAAGGAAGAGGATTCAAAAGTAGTAGTAGAAATGGAAAAAGCAGAAGAAACAATGAAAGAATTGCAAGATGAAGAATTATTACTTGGAAAGGAAGAAAAAATTGAACTTTTGGAAAATTTGGAATTCCAAAATCCAACGATTCAAAATCCAATCGATCCATCATTATTCGAAACAACACCAAACTCAACCCTTCCAATGACATCCAATGATCATCCAATCCAATCTCTAGAGATGGACACACGTGTGTCTCCTTCTACAAGGTTTCAAAAGTTGAAATTTCTCATTTTCAAACATTGGCCCAAATGTAAGGAATTTCTTGTCAATGTCTTGTCACCGCCTTTGGTATCCATCTTTTTGGCCATCATACTTGCATTGATTCCACCTGCAAAGGAATTTCTAATTGTAAATCCTCCAATTTTTGTGTCGTCGTTGAAACATATTTGTGAAACATTTGCACAAGCAGTGTCACCTGCAGCGTTGATTGTATTGGGAGGAAATTTGGCTCTTACCTTGTTGAAAGAAGAGGAAGAAACAGAAGGAAATGATGACCGACGTCGTTTGACATTGTCATCAACAACAACAACACATACTGAGAGAGTGACCGTGATGTCCAAATTAAGGAATTTATTGGGAAAATTGAGGGAGCTATTTCGAGTCAAGAGAATTCATCCTTTGGCCATTGCCATCTCTGTCGTTGTTAAATTGGTTGTATTTCCATTGATTGGAATTGGAATTGTAGCAGCGAGTGTGAAATTGCAAATTTTACCTTCCAATGATCCAATTCTAATTTTGGTCGTTCTGATTCAATTCTCAATGCCCATGTCCATGAGTTTGGCAGGATTGTCCAGTCTCAATAAGGATTATGGACAAGAGGAAGTGTGTGAATTGTTGTTATGGCATTATTTATTATGTCCTTTCACATTGTCATTGTTTTCGACATGGTTCTTATCATTGTCTTGTCAATTTTTGGATGACGAAAGTGCTTCGAAATTGTGTCGAACGTATTAATTGTTAACATAAAGTTTTGGTTGGTGTGAAATTTGTAAATTTTACCTTTCAATCATCATTCTTCTTTCATACATTACCAAGAATCAAAAGGTTGATCAGCAATCAACCATTTGTAATAGAAAGCAGAACGTTCATCGTCTCTACAACAATTTTCATTCAAGATATCTGTAGCATCATCTTCGAGATTCAATCGAATATTTGGTCTAACTTTTAAAATTCCTTTCACATTCGATACACCGTCCATAAATCTCAAATTGGGCCATGCATTGGGATTGCTTAAAATCTTCTCCAAAACATCATAGTTATCTCCGTAACGTGTGTGATATAATCGAAGATGTGTCACACATGGATAAATTTTAACAGCCAATGTTTCAATAACTGAGTCCATTTCTGGTTTGTCATCCGATAGATGAAGGGTTAACTTTTTAAGGCCACGATTTGGTTGTAACTGTGTCACAACATTCTTGTTGACAAATTCTTGGGTGAGTTCCATACTTAATGAAGTAAGATTTTTGGGCAAAATAGATGCCAAGTCTGTTGCCGCACGGTCAACATCTAAATGAGTGATCGTTTCAGAGAAGAGTTCTACCAGTTTTTTCTTATCGATTCCTCTCCTGCTTTCACAAAACATTAACCGTCCAAAATTTTTCAAATGAGGAGCAACAGATCGTAGAGTTGTGACGAATTTCTCAAATTCTTCAAGTGTTTCAAGATCATAGCAACCTCCAATATCGATATATTCGAGTTTGGAAAGGACTCCTCCTCCAAAATGAATGTCAAATGTCAAATCCACCAAGCCGTTGTTGTAACTAGTTCTGTTGACATCAAAATGTTTCAATTGAGAGAATTCACCAAGTTTTTTAAAAATTTCTCCTGAAATGTTGCAACATGGATGAAAATGAATATGTTCCAATTGGGCAAGTGCTTTCATCAATTCATAAAGACCTTCATCGGTGACCTCTAGTTCAATCGGTGTTGCTCCATCATAACCTTCACTAACAAATTTCTTGAGTTTTGGACACATTTTGGAAACATGTCTCAAGAATGAATCATCGACAGGATAGTGATAAATGTAGTGCAGCTCTTCCAAGTTAGGACATAGTTTCAAAATGTCGACCATAAATTTCTCCCCTGCATCATAGTCAAATACTGCATTTGAAGTCAATGATTTGAGAGATCCAAATACTGGAATATATACTTGTCCTTCTTGACCATTAAAAAATTCATCATTGTCCTCTTCAATTTTAGTAGATTTTCCTCTACGTAAACCTTTTCCTCCACGACCTCTGCCACTGGTAAAGGGTTGATGATAAGCTTGTTCAAGACCATACAGATCTAACTTTTCGAGTGCACAACATTTGGACAAGATTCTATACAAATCTGTTCTACTTAAAGATATGCCGTGAAGTGACAATTCTTTGAGACCAAAACCAATAGGAATGTCCCTAATTTCTACTTGTTTAAATGCAACTTGATCATGACTTTCGTCACTTTCTCCATCCGTAAGACTTATCTTTTCCAAATCATCTACAACTCCCAAAACAGCTGTTTTAACAATTGTTGTTGTCGACTCTTGCTTCACAACACGGGCACTCAAAATTTCATAAATATCTGTAGGATCTATCGAATCAAACACCAATCGCTTCGAAAAGTCATTGAGAGAGTCTCCATGTTCTACAATTTCATCAACAATGGTTCTCACTTGGTCAATATTTTCATACGATATGGAAAGAGATTTGGCACTTCTCAAGGCTTTCGTAAGTACCCAATCATCGCCATCATCATGAATATAATAATATTTACAGAATTTTTCCTTGACAAGACCACAAACGATTGATACCACCATTTCGAACAAAGGCTCATCATTAATAGTTCTCCGGTCAATAAATATTCCAAAATCAACTCAATTTCATCAAACGATAACTTGGCAAGAGAAGATGAACAAATCCGAGTGGTTTGTTGGGAGAGAGTAACATCTTGATGGTTTTCTACAATGGTTTCAAGTTTAATCTTTTTCTGTAAAGGATCCGATGATGATGAAGAAATTATTAATCCAGTGCTGGATTCTTGTGGTTCTTGTTGTTGTTGTTCGTTGAGAGAATGATCAGCATCTGGCAAGGAAGCCTCTATTTGCAATCGTTTCATTTTGTAATATTGAATTTTGCAAAACGTTGACAGCAATATTTGACATTTCAAAAAGAGTAATACCAACACCAGTACAACGTTTGAATAATTAAACTTTATATTACTATCCTGTAAAACAGTGCAAATAATTCAAGATGATCCATACATCAATATAGGATGTCAGTTGATTTACTTTGGGAATGATTATAGTTCAAAGATCATCCCACAACAAGAGAGATCCGGGAAATCACATCACATCACATCACATTGAATCACATCACATTTTTGGGTTGAATTTTCTTCGACGGTGTTCAGGAACACTCAAAAAAATTCAAGAACATTTATTCCCGAATAATGCCAGCCAGAGTTTCCAATAAACACTCGTCTATTCTTCTTTTCTCTCGAATTCTTGCTCTTTCTCTGAGTTTCTCATGAACCAACTGAAGAAGTTCAGGTGAACGTGCCTAATTAAAGACAAAATTTTGAAACACCAACGAAACAACAACTTCGCTCTGTGGAGTTTTCTTAATTTTGTAACGAATTGTTCATTCAACGTATCTATCTTTCATTGTTATCTTTGACAATTTCAAAATGAACGGTAATAACAACCAACGTATGAGGCTTCACGAAAATTTATCAAAAAATCTATTGAACCTTGGTGAATATTCGCTGTCATTCTCAAAAAAACGCCGATGCTGTGCTTGTAATTGCAGATCCGTTTGAATCATATCCAGGTAACACATGACTTCTTGGAAACCTGTTTGAACGGTAATAACAACCAATGTATGAGGCTTCACCTCTCAACTCCAATCAAGATATCGGAGAGAAACTGAGCCATAGCAAGACAAGCCAATAGACCCAGTTGCAGGATGGATTTGGCAATCCGGAATTGAAAAAAAATAAAATGTTTGGGACGCTACCATGTCGCTTGCAAGAACAATCGAAACAAAACAAATATAAACGGTCACCCCGATCAACCATCATCAGCACTTCTTGATCAGCATCATTCACAACCTCATCTACTTACCATCAACTTCATTGCTTCAACACCGATCACTGATCGCATCATCATTAACAGCAACAACACTCTCCAGCACAATGCCAAAAGAGCAATCAAAGAAGATCATACCTTCCCAACCTTCAAAGATATCAAGTACACCAAAAAGGCAGCGTCGTCGTTACAAATATCATCCATTGGAGGCCTTTGTTAAAGTGGATAAGATACCAATCACCATGCATCCAAGCCCCCTCAATTTAATCCATTTTACTCACAACTCCCATCGGAAACAAGCTGCTCGTATGGAACTCAAGCTTTTCAACTTTTTGTGGGACATGAATTCTCCTTGCAACGGCCCAGCACGGACTCGATTGCCAATAGGTGAGTGTAAAGAATCCGTTTTTGATATGTATATGTGTAAGACTATGGGGCCCGAGAAGTATGTTCGTGTGGAGCAATATTCTCCTTGGATCAACCGAGAAGGTGACATTGAACGGACTCGTCACATCATTTACGAATTCAATTATCCAAACTTTCCTTCTTTCGGGGATGGGACTTGGGCAAAGAATTATATGAGTGTCGACCAAAAGCATGTAATTGACAGCCTTAGAAAGAGATTCAACAGGCCCATTCGCTCAGAACTTGAAACTGTTCAATATCGTTGCATTGCATCCAAGTTGATCATTTCCTACGACACCTCATTCGAATTATATTATGCACACCTCAGTCATTGGGTACAGTCAAAGAATGGAGATTGTTGGATTGAAAGTTTTTGATTTCATTCATCATTGCTAGGACATCCTTTCCGTTTCTTGTGTGACATTGTTGCAGTTACTCTCCCAGCGAAGGCATTGGTGTCTGTATTTTTGGAAGTTTGCTTCTTCCTGTTCTCCTTGTCATTTTCTTGGATCTTTTGAATCATCATGTTCAAATTATCACGATCCGTAATTATGGTTGGGTCCACTAAAGAAGCATCATACCATTGATACAATTCCTTTTGTGGTTTGACATGACTTGCATCCCAAGAATAAAGCTTTTTTAAACGTTTTTCATGCCAATATGTTTCTCCTGTTTTTTCCTTCAAGTCAATTGCGACTAATACCTTTCTCCATTGCCACAATAGCAATTGTTTGGTTGGGTGTATTTGAGTACGATCTCCTCCATTGTTAATAATTCGATTAAACACTGCATGGTGAAATAAATGAGACCGTTCGAATCCCTGATTACTCAAAATCGAGAGTGATAATTTTTCTTTGAAAAGAGAGCTCATTATTGAGGGTACATGAATTATAAAATGGAAATAATGAGCTTTAATTCCTTGAGTCCATATTGAAAAACACGCAACTAAGAATTGCATTATCAGTTTGTCCAATTCCACAATCTTATTTGCTGTCAATACATTGTCATTATTTTCGTTATCTTGATGCATTTCAATAATAATGATAATATTTCGCAACAATTTCAGAATTTGTAAATATTTTTGTTTGGTGCTTGGTTCAATATTATCAACAACTTTCTCAATATTTTGTAAAATAGTGTTACAATGATCTCCCGACAGCATACATGACTTGGTTGATGATCGTGCTGAGGTTTGAGAAATTCCATAATTCGATACTCGTTCGTGGAACTCTTTCCAATTAAATGTTTCCAATCCATGTAATGTTTGTATATTTTTCTGAATCTCATATTTGTAAGTTGTTGATGCCATATAACCAATAACATTTTCTACTAGCCTCTGTTTGATATGAAGAGCACATAGTATTGTTTGTGATGGAGAAAAAGGTAACTGGCCGTCAAGAGAGTCGCGTGGAGTTGATGCAAAATCTACAATAGTTTGAGCCATACAATAGGGACATAAATCAAATGAGAACGTCATGCCTACATTATGCATGTCTGAAACATAAAAAAGGCAAACTTGATGCTTCCCAAAATATTGTTTTTGCAAAACACGCTCAATCTCATCGTGAAGCGTTCCAATTGTTTCTTTGATACTTTCTTTTGTTTCCTTCATCTGAAATAACCCAATATAAAACACAGAATAAACAGCCTGCGATGGAAATACATCTCTTAAATTGAGTGGAACCAATGCAACTGCAACTTGTTTAACTCCATTAATTTCTCTACCATCTACCCCAATTTTAAAAAATATTTTCTTGGGTAATTTTTTCCCTAATGACATACATAGCTTCAGAATATAAAATATGGCTTGATCTAAGTCTATAATATATCCAATGTAGTTTGAACTTGGACATCGTAATTTGAAAGTTTTCTCAACTTTTCATTTAGTGATTGTTTCGATGTTGTCATCTCTTTCCTTGTCGGAAGTAATGTCATTAAATTGACTTCTTTTCGTAAGTTATGATATGTAACATCAGAAATCAAGTTATTATCTCGCCAATATTGCACAATAGTTACATCTTTCTTTTCAATTAGATATTCTTTCAGTTTTTGATAACGATGGCTGTATCTAATATTTTACTCTAATTCTTGGATTACTGTTTTAATACCTTCATCAGTTTGAAGATAACATTCCAGCCATGCATGTACATCATGTCCTAAATTACCTAACATTTTCTCAAATATAGACACTATTTCTTTTGCTCGATCTTTCGCTCCACGGTTGTAATTGTCTTGATTTGATTGAATACCAGGGTATTTGTGAGGACATGCTTGGACTTTTTGGTGTTTACAACAAGCACATTCCCAATATTTCAATTCTACTTGTTGATCATTATCAGATTGTGCTTGAGAATGGTTGAATGAGTCACATGTATTGGATTGTAAAGCGGTATCAGTTGTATAACAATTTTTCCATTGTTCAATATTATATTGTTGAGAGCAAACTGGTTGTGTTGGGAATTGTTGAGGCTGTGATTGCTGTTGAGGCTTGAAATAGTTCCAAAGTGCAAATTGGGACAAATATGTCTCACAAGTCTGGTCTGCCAAAATGAATGGTTCGACATACTTAAGCCCAGAATATTGTATACAATTTTGAGAAGCGTTCCATTGATCGTTCCACTGTTGAGAAAGGTTAGGATTAGTGTTTGCTTTTTCCATGCTATCTACTGTTTGAGAGTAATCTTGTGAGGTTGTATTAAGTTCATGTTGCTGACTTGCATCATTAATTATATCAGAAGCTTCTACTATAATATTATTTTCATAAATATCATCATCATTTTCATTAGAGTTCTCGTCAACAAAATAGGATGCAGCATCAGCAACCAATTGATTGAAAGCTTCATCTTGGTCCTCGACTTGAGGCTGATTGAAAATTTCTTCCATTGAATTATCAAATAATTCATCGTCATCCATACGTGTATCATAGTGATCACTGTTGTGATTGGGATGCGTTTGGAACAGGTGTTGAATTAATAAATCATGATGATCTTTCTTCGACAACTTTAACAGAGTTCCAATAACGGCTGCCAAGCTTAACAAAATTGCGGACTTTTTTACCTTTGGAAACCCAATCTCTTGCTGTTGGCAATTATTGATCGTGATGTGTTTGCCATAGCTTCTTTCGATAATATTGCAGATTTTTTGATTTTTCTCCTTTTTAAAGAACGATCCAACAATTTCATCGGCAGAATAATATTGATCGCCTTCGTATTGATAGGTATGTAAAGAATGAAGTGCAGGAAGGTGTTCTTGAATCTCTAAAGTTTTACCCATCACGATGAATTTTAATAATTTTTAATATATAAATGATGATGAACTCTACACGAATTCTAGGAAGCCAATTTTTGTAATATTGTCAACAACATGGCTGTAATATAACAATTCCGAAGTGTGATTCAAAAAGGAAATTACATGACGTGTTTTCGTTTTAGTTGAAGCATAAACTACAGTTTGATCAGGTAGTTAACATTACCCATTTTTTTGTCGAGTACCCGCTACTCGCGGTTGACGTTAATTTTTAACGTTTTTTCGTCAAAAATTACAATCAAAAAGTTAACGAAAAAAATTTTATTCTCGCTTGAAAAGCGTTAATTATTGACGAAAAAACGTCAATAAAAAGCGTTAATTTTCCACATTAACGATTTCATTATTCACGCGTCAAATTAACGTCAATTATTATGATGTTTCATAATAAAAATAATTGACGAAAAATTAACGCTCCTTATTTCTCAAATTTCTCTTTCATTCTCGCTCAACCAATCGTTCACTAATTCAATCTCTTCAAACCACTCCAAATCTTCAAATCTTGTATATTTATCCATTTTCCTCACATTCATTCATCCAAATTCTCTAATTTATATCCAACAACAAAGCTAAAGTAGCCAATTTAATGAATATAAATGGTAAATGAAAGATGAATTGGATTGACATTACTTACTTTTGAATAATTTAAGCTATCGGGTTGAAATATCATCTAATTCAATACTTGTATTTCATATCATCTTTTCATTTGTTTATCATGATGTTGGTTTTGCATTCAGTTAAAATATTTTTCAGTTGCGGCATAATAATCATAGTGATCAATAGTTCAATCAAAACACACTTCAAATTCATATAAATGATATATCAATTTGTCATTTGTTTTGATATCTCTATTGCACTGACATTATTATTCACAACAAGTCATATTTTAACATCAATCAAACCAATCCCTATTCATGACAAACAAATGCCTCGATGATCTAAATACACTCCAGGCTTAAAATGTTTAAACATCAAACTCTAAAGCATTGAAAGCTCTGTTAATCAATCCATAATAATTAACAACCTACAAATAATCCTTCATAATACCAAGCAAATTCAGCTTGAAATTCCATAACTCGATAATATAACATCTTTTTCAGTTCTACCATTGACAAATGTTAAGAAAGCGGTTGTTTGGTTATTGTTGCAACTACAATCCTTTAACTCTCAATGCATAGTGGGACAAGAGGGTACGAATAATCAAACAACCAACTGTGGATCAAATATATTTGAAGTCTTATCATCCCTATCCTCAATTGATTATCATTAAATTCAATCCCTACCTCAAGATATCCCTTCATTATCTGGATGTTAGAACTTGCTTCAATATCCTCAACCAATCTCTACCAACGCATTCTATGTACAGAGTGTAATGATGGATATTCAAAACAACAACTAATAAAGAAGAAGCAACTAAAACATTTTGAATAAACAAAAATCTGCTCAGCAAATCTAACAACCTACCGATCATGTTACTCTAGAAGGAAATAAATAAACAACGAATAATGTTGTTGATATTAGTACATGGTTGGATATACTTACCGGTTTAACAGGTGAACAAGTTTAATCATCCTCCACAACAATAACAATGGCCGTAAATGAAACGAATTACCTTTTCAAACAGCACGAACAGAATTACTTTCAAATCAAGCAATAACTACAAACCCTATCTGTTTGTTCAACAATATCTTCTCCTATCATCAACATAACATTCATTCGTCTTGCCAAAATGTTTGATGATGCTAAAGGTCCTTTGTAGCATCTATCGTTGATCAGATTCAAGAAATTCACAACAACTTTGTGAAAAAGAGCTTACCGTAGAAAACTTTATCAATAAAAGCCAGCTTTGTCCTTTATAAGAGACAAAAGGCAAATGATAGCAAAGACAGTCCTCCATTTCGAGCAAACATGAAACGTGTCGATATCTTTGGATGATTTGGAGATCATACCTGTATCAATGAAACACGTACACTTACGCAAAGCAAGCTCTAGCAGCATATAAGATGAACAAGCGGCATCTGTTGATGAATGAATGTGATTGTTGAACGTGGAGGCTACTACAAGCTTTTGAGAATTTTTTTAAAACAAATTTTTTATGTAATTCAAGATTTTACAACGACTGCTTGCTCTTGCTTTTGGATTCATGCTCTTTCTTTGATGCGTTGTGTTTTAAAGTTCGACTTAAATTCATCAATATTCGTTCCGCTTTCCACTTATCCAATGGCACCTCAGTACATTCTAAAATGCAATCAATTACAATATCTTTCTGATCATCTTTCAAAAGAACATAATCCTTATCAAACAAATAATTGCTAACAATGCCAAGCCGAGCCGTCTTGTTGCTGTTGATAATTCTGGACACCAAATTTGGGGGTATTTGTTTCACATTAGCACCATATGTGACAGAAATTGTTTTGCTTGGAAGAATATTCGGGTATTGTAATTGAAGAGCAATTAATGCGTTCAATGGCTTATTCAATTTGATGATTAATTCTTTTAGCTGTTTGTTTTCCAATGATAAGGCCTCGTTTTTCTCTCTGAGGTCTTTGACTTGCTGAAGGAAAAAGATATCACTAGCGAAATTCTTATAATCAGTAGGTTCCGTAGACTTGGGCTCATTTTGCAAAGGAGAATCACTCTCTTCAACATTTGAATTTGAGTTTGTTCTTGAATCCGAAATTTCCGGTGGAGTTATAGAGAGAACTTCATTGTCATCAATTTTGTCATCATCGACTTCAGTGTCATAATTCATGGAAAATAAGGAGACTGGAGTACATCCTCGCTGAACCGTAGAAAAAGCATTTTGAATCATAGGAGCATGATTGGTTCGATCTTCAATTAATGAAAGGCATGAAATATCAAAAATCGTCTTCTTTTGATCTTGAACGAAGGATGGAACGTGAAATATAATGTCATTTAAACTGCAATTAGTTGAAGTGAGTGATTGAACTCTTCCTTTACCAATCTTGTAGTAACAATTCTCTCCCTTTTCAATAATTTCAACTAAATCTCCAACTTTGAGATTTGAACTCACAGGTGGGCATGTGGATTCAATTAAACCTTTTTGTTTCAAAAGGCTTACACTGATAGCCTTGACTGCAGCACATATTCGTTCCGAAAAATCTTTGTCCGAGCTATAAGTTTGCAAAATTGACTGTCGCAAGCGTTCTGGATTACCAGCTTGAATACCAACAAAAACCTTTTCTCCTTGTTTGAGAAATTGATTCATCAGAATGTATGTTGCAGAGACAGAGTCTTTGTTTGTAATGTCAATATCCTTGTTGTGAATGTTTTGCAAAAAGTCTAAATATTTCTCAAGTTGAGGAATACTATTACATAAAGCATTTTCAGAGTGTTTCGCAATTAACTTAGCTTGTTTTTCATTTGGCTTTTTGGCCTCGAATAAAATTATTTGCTCTAAATCGGAGGAAGTGTCTTGTGTTGAAAGTGTACTATCGTTTGCTTTGGTTTTCTTTGTTGCATTCTTGCCAGGGTGTGATTTTGTTCTTTTCATTTTTTTGAGTAATGTTGAATCTTGTTTTACAACCGTTAAATGTCCAATTTGCAAGTGGATCGAAAATTTGGGAACGATAGATATTTCTTGACGAATTTACGTAATTGGAGACACTTAATGGAATCTATATCGTTAAACAATCAACGTTCTTGTTTTGTGTTGTTGTAAATAATGAAGCAATTTGGTTTGAAGCGCCATGATTTGTTCTGAACGTAGTGAAGGGCAGGAATGTTTCGATTGTAAACAATAAAAGAGTTTGGGTTGAGTATTCGAAATAATTTTCATGCTCAAAAAATTTTCTGCATACTAGTACTTCGTCTCCCTTTGCTTTGCTTACTGACTTCCCACCCATCGCACTCCCACCCTTATCATGCTTTCTTAAGCTTTTCAAGTTCCTTTTTCGCTGATCCTTAATGTTCTTGTGGTAAGGAAGGACATTATGACAGTGCGGGACTGCCTTGTTCGAATCTTTTCGACAAGTAATTGAACATTTACTTTTTAACCTTATTTTAATATTTATTTATTTTACATTATTGTGACATTATCACCACCTTTGATACTTGGTTTATTTATGATGATGTGAGTTGATCACAATCCATCTCTTCTTCATCACTTCCTTCTTACTTCCTTGCGTTTCTCTGGTTTTCTCCTTTTTTTCCGCTGAGCGGTTTTTGGAGTTTTTTACCTTCTACACCCCTTTTCAAATGCTCGGGACTCTGCTCAATAAAGTCTAATGACAAAATATGCAGAAAATCCCTCAAACACCAATCCTTTTCCAAAGGATGGATGTTTGATGAGTTACAAACCCATTAGTTTTCCTCCAATTAATTCCAAACTCTTGTTGTTGTTTACAATGTAGAAACAAACTGTAGAAGGGTCTAGTTCAATTGTCAATTCAAAATACAATCACGAGCCAAATTATGAGCCTGTAAATAAGTTTCGTAAGACTGTTGCTCATTGCATTGATGATGATTCTTTGTTAGATATTGGTGGAATAGATATAAATTACTCTTCTCAGAACCATACAGTAGAAAATCAACAATGTAATTGTAGTGCAGAGGGTCTGGAAAATCTCTGTTCAGGTTCTCATGATTCATCTCCGACGAATGAAAATAATCCATCCAATGCACAATCAGAACAAGACGACCTGTTACAGTTTTTCAGAGAATATTGGAGTGATGGAGATGATGGCATACTAGATGAAGAAGTTCTCTCTTCCCATTCATTTTCAAGCGTTGTGAATGATAATGTCAATGTAAATGTTGATACGTTGATGAAAAAAATTCTCAAGTTTGCAGTAACAAGTTCTCTCTCTGAAAATTGTCTCAAAATGGTTTTAAATCTAATTCGAGAAGCCATTCAACTCATTCATGAGAGTGATAAACAAGAACTTTCAGATAAGCTGACATTAACAGGGTTCTATAAGTATTTCCTTTTGTCTTCAAAGACAAAGAAAATTCTAATGTGCACTCATTGTCAGACGTATCAAAAAAATCCAGACCAAAAATCCTGTCCTAAATGTGGGAAATTATGGAAAGATATCAAAACTCATTGCTTTTTACGCCCATTAAAATTCCAATTCGAGGAAAGGATATTCAGAGAGCCACAATTTTTGGATCAATTTAAACTTGATAATCGTGATCCCCAACTTATCCAAGATCGTTGTGACGGAGACATCTACAAAAACATTCACAAAAAATTCGTAGATGAAGGAGGAAAAACTATGACGTTATTTGGTGACGGTGTTGCTCCGTTTAAATCTAGTCAGCAAAGCTTTTACGAATTCTCTGTCACATTCAATGAGATGAAACCAAATGTAAGAAAGAAGCGCAAGAATAACTTTTTGTGGCTACTATTTCCTAACAAACCATCTCAAGAAGAAATCAATTTGTGTTTGAAAATCATGATGGATGATTTGAATGTGTTCAATGATCAATTTAAACAAATATCATTGAGATTAGAAAGAGTAATTGCTGACTTACCTGCAAGGTCTGAAATTCTCTTATTTCAAAAATCAGGGTATTATTTTTGCCATTTATGCGAGATTCGAGGGGAACCTGTTCAGTTACCAGGAGGAACTACTCAAGTTAGATATCCACTTAGGAGAGACATTTCTAGTAATCAACGAATTGTTTTTGGTTTGAGAGATCGACATTTTTGGAATAATATTTCGGGAAAAGAGTTGTCATGGGGTGTTCGTGGATATTCTCCAATATTAGACCAGAGTTGGAAACCAACTCCCACTACAATATGCTCCTATGATTCAATGCATAACTTGTATGAAGGAATTATGCGTGACATGATGGAGATGATTCCACTTCAATATTGGGACGAGTTCGACAAGGAATATCTCAAGCAAAAATTTCCTTCGTTCTTACATAGACACCCGAGATCAGTTTCCAAAAATTTAGTACACCTTAAGGCAATGGAGATATATATGATTATTCACTATTATCTAGATCTACTTCAGGATGTTAAGAATTTCAGTATGATTGAGTTGAAGTATAAAATTATTAAGAGAATGGTTGTTGTAATTGACAAGTTAACAGATGCCATTAATATAGCTGATTTGAATTCAATTAATGAGGAACTAAGAGGTATTTTGGAGGATTATCAAGAGATGGTAGGTATTGCAAAGGCTACAATGAACTTCCATGTAGCTAGTGATATGGTGCGAAATGCAAGCCTATATGGTCCATTGGCACATAATACAGCCTTTGTTGGGGAAAATCTAAACTTCACATTGACCAAGCCGTTCATTTCATCAAATTCTGCAAGGTATTCTATTATGTTTTTTGATATGGCGCAGTTATGCGATATATTTGGTTTAAGTGAACTCAAACCTTCGGAATGTGTGTGTGGTCATTTCGTATTGAAGAAAGAGAGAGATGTTGTGGCTGATACTTCTTGTACTCCTGCAAAATACTTCAAAATCAAATCATTCACGGATTCCACAGTGACTTTGCAGAATTTGTCAGACAGGTCTGTGATTGAAGTGTCCAACAAAGAGCCTCTGGTTCCTTGTGTTACTGTTACTAGAAAGGGGAAGAGTTATTTCATTCCGATGCACAAGAACGTAAATCAATATATTTAATGAAGCCGTGATGAAAAATAAACCTTGCTTTGTTTCGAAATTTTTTTTTTGCAGGTGCGCAATTTTTGCGTTGTTTTTTTAACGCAAAAGCGTCAACTTTGCGAAGAGGGTTGCGGGTCCATGAGAAGCGGGTATCGAGCCCTTAAAAAATACCGCAAGATGATCAACAGAAAAGACTCTGACATGCTCCACAGCTTGGAAAAACGGTTAGCAAAGATTGAACAACAAACGCATTACATTATCTTTACCCTCCAACAATTAAATAACATACTCGATGAATACATACAAAACCACGAGGAAAGTACACAGCACCCTCATCACATTACTTTAAACACACACCATCCACCAATTGAAACCGTCAATAATTCAAATGTTGAAAAACCAGAGAAAAAGCCACCAGAAATTAATACCGAACGACCAACGCCATTAACACCTGAGAAAACAAGCATGAGAATACAACCCAAGAAACCACGTACAACCGTCAAAGCCAAGCCAAGAAGAAAAACTAACCAAAAGATGAACAAAGTTCACAACCACGTTGTTCATGACGACGATGAAATTGGACAAGCACTTACGATCCACTTGACCAAACATCAACTCGACAAGAAACATGTAGTGGTTAGAGGATTAAGAAAAAAACATCTCACCCTTTATTGGATCCAGGATTGCTCTCCACCCTGCTGTACCACGACTATTATGACATGAATCCTATGAAGAACAAACTGGTAATCTTATATATTTGTTTATTGACTAATCAGCACTATTTACTAATTCGTGACCTATTAATATGATTATTGATAACCCAATATTACTAACCATTGATATTTCAAAAAACATTAATAGAACAATCCTTGCATTATTTTCGCCATCTGTTCATCGATGGACTTAACCCGCTCCATTTATAGCAGTTGCTCAAAACAAGCAAGAAACCTGTTAATATTTGAAATATCCTTACAAAAACATTTGACATTCTGAAGTTGTATCCTTACTAAACGAACGTCTAATGTAACGTACTGAGGCACCGAAGGGCCAATAAATAATATTTAAATTTTTTTGTCGAGTATGAAATCTTAATACTCGAAGCCCGGAAGTTTGTTTCGCTGGCAGTTTTGCTATGCCTATCATGGAAATTGAACGAATCCATTCAACAACAACAGAGTAAGATAAGGTTGGTTGAAAGTATCGGAAGATTACGACAAAGGTTCACGCGTTCTCATGCTGGCGACTCAATCTTACTTGTATCAATGGCTTCGTCTCGTTATATTTGTTGGTGAATATAAATATTCCACGAATGGATTTGATGATGATGAATCGATTAATGAGCATTTGCTTTTGTTTGAAAATGACCGATTGACTATGAAAACGTTCAAACAATTTCAAATCCGCGCAATAAAATTCGGGTATTATTAAAAATTGTGATCTCAAAAATGTGATTTATTATGATGTGATGTGATGTGATTCAACCTGATTCTACCTGATTCCCCGGATCTCTAAGGATGCAATAAGGCAAAAAACGAAACTCTATCAAATTTGCCCCCAACAAAAAATGCGTTTCATTCATTTTCATAGTTTCAAGCTCGCAACCTGATCATCAAAAAGAATTCTTTCGTTCATTCAATATTTGAATTTATGGAAGAATGAAAAGAACAACCATCCATTACAAGATCTTGAAAGGATTAAATTCCCACAGCAACACATTGAGCATCATCAACAGCAACTATATTTTTGTTTTGAATTCTTCTTCATCCATGAAATCAAACAAAACATTGCAACATGTTGTTGTTCCGAACAACAATAACAACATATTGTTGAATCATCCAACATCAGCAACAACAACCACATTTGGCCAAATACGTTCTCAACCAATTACTCTCAATTTGATGGATTACGAGAGTTGGAATGCCCAACAAGTAGCATCAGTATTGACATCTCCTAAATCTTTGGGTGCTGGTTTGTCGGTTGATGATGTGAAGCCTTTGTATGAGAGTTGTTTTGATGGCGAAGCTCTCCACAACATTGTTGAGGATATCCAGAAGAAGGACGTATACTTTGCTCTTGATCAACTTGAGAACTATTTAAAAGAAAGAGTTTTCCAAATGACTTTTCAACTCTCCGACACTTGCCAAACTGTTGTATTTTGGGTGCTTAACCAATTAATGACCAGACAATATTCACTGTGGCGATTGGAGCCAGTGAGTAAACAAATCATTCAAAAATTGAGCGAACCTATTACAAAAGGAGGTGCTGATTTGAGCCTTGATCAAGTTTCTTCATTGGATGGCAAAACTCTCATCAAAATTGGTACTGCCATAGAGAAGGAAAGAGTGAAAGGCATAACAGAAGAAAAATGTATAAAAAATGCCATCAAGATGATAAAAAGCGACAAGGACTTTGCTTCAGTACCAAAATCTACTTGCAAAGCCGTTGCTGAGTGGATTGCTACCAAATTGACAAAGGCCAGCGAAGGAGGTTCTTTAATTAATATACCATCCGAGTTGTTTGATCTTTGGAAGTTTAAAGGAGAAATATCTGAAGATTTAAGAAAAGAAAGAGAAAATCCAAGATATGACTATCTCCGTAATTTACATGATCCAACAAACATGAAAAAACTAGAAAAACTCATTGGAACATTTATCGATCTTCCTGTATTGGGAACAAAAGACCGTGAATTGTCTCCAACAGCATTTAATCCAAATGCTAAATATCTTTTAACTCAGCAACGATTTGATGTTCTGAAAACACTTGTAAATGGAAGTACTGGAATGGTTTTGTCAGGTCCTTATGGAAGTTCAAAATCATACACACTTTATTTAATAGCTGCCTATGCATTTGTAAATTCATTTCCAGTACTTTTTGTTCCAAGATGTCATATCTGGATTAGGGATTACGACTACAAAAAGAATATCGGCGCCAATAACTACTTGCGCAGATTATTCTTTTCGTTGAATAGTGACATTCTCTCTCAAACACAAATTATCGAGTTACAGAAATCTATAGATATACTCCGACACTTGAGCAAAGAATTTGGATCCAAGAGATCGGTTTTCTACTTGTTTGATGAACACAATGAATTATTCATACCTGACACTGATAACAATATTCATGCTAGTGAAGAATATTTCCAAGATTTTACCAGATGGACAGGAGTTACATCAGGGGAGAACACAGTTACTATCTATTGTGGATGTGCTCATAGTTCCTTTGAAAATAACTTACCAAGAGGAGAAGAAAAAAGATTGGTTAGAATGATTCCTCCAACACCTACAGAATTTGAAACACTTATCACAGACTTCGGTTTGGATCCAAAGGATAAAAGAATAGCCCATGTAACAGGAAGAAACCCAAGAGAATTGAATTACTTGGCACACTTTTTGAAGGACAAAAAGGGTAGTGATAAAGATTTCAACCTATTTTTCAACGAAAGAGTTAACATATATGATCGAAGACTGGATTCATTAGTTCGCAAATTGGACAAAAGTAAGAATGAACAGTTTGAAAAGACACTGGAAGATCTTTTTACTCTTGGCCTTTTCAATGGAAGACCTGATAATGTTTCAGGAATTGTATACGATATTGGTTTATTGTACAAGGATTCTAATGGAAAACTTTTTATTATTAACGACCCAGCAAAGAGATGTTTATTCAATCACTACTGCAGACTTGACATGCCAAAAATACCCAAGAATATTTCTGATTCAGAGAAAGGAGCAATGTTTAAAAAATACTTGTTGAGACAAGAATATGGACTTCGTAGACAATTAGATAGCGAATTCTATGTAACAAACAACTTGAGTACGACCACAACATCCACGTTATCGTTATCATATTACGTTCACAAACATGCAAGCTTGGATCTAAAGGATTTAAGTTCTCTTGATCGAAATAATTATTTGAAAGGAATAGGAGTATTATTCATTCCAGAATCTGAAACTTTCCCAAGCTTTGATTATGCTATTGTTATGTACAAAGGGAGGACAGCGAAAATCTTTTTGAAAAAAACTACAATTTCTACTATTGATTCTCATTATTGTCACAGTAATGGCAACACAGATGTGGAAAATTTATTGGAACGTTGTTATGTTTTAGATAGAGAAGGAAAGGCAATGAAAAGGACTCAAAACGTTCCAGAGCAATATCATTTCTCGTTGCTCGAATTGATACTTCACGGAATTGTTGGAACTGAAGAAGCAAAAGCTGAAGAGTTGTTACAAGCCCGAAAGGACGATCTAACGTTCATCAAAGATGGAAACCTTGAAAGCTCAGTAACCTATGGTGGTGTCCAATTCACTTGGTATTTCATTTATGAATCTGGTGAGGAAGAACAATCTGTAAAGAAGGTTAAGGAAAATGGTATACTTTTTAGGAATCGACAAGAAATTGAAACCCACATGAAGATTTACTTTGAAAAATAATTGCTGTTGGAATTGTGGCTGGTTCTTGGGGTAGAGAGTTTTGGGGTTTGACAAATATCAATATCTGTGATATTCCTTCCCCAATTGGAAACCAATGGGTTTACAGCTCTCCTTAATAAAGTGATGTATTTGAGTGAAACAAGTCATTTAAGTCCCTTGGTTTGATAAAAGGCTGAACACATCCAACTTCAAGAAATTAAGGAATTAAATTCCAACCAATAAAAAAAATGATCGACTTTGCTAAGGCCGGTTTCGATAGTGGTACCTATGTCAAGTTTTCTACTTCATGCATGAAGGCGGATAAGGTCGACATTATCAGTATTACGTATGGCAATAAAGCTGTGGTAACGTTTGCCATTACTACAGTGTATGTGTTCGGTGATGAAGGTCCAACATGTTATGGTCCACTATGTTTTGGAAATCCCATCGAAAAACATTGTTTCCATTTTGCGATCAACGGTTCGTTCTACTCAAATTCTTTTTAGTTTGTTGAGCATAGATTTGTTAAAACACAACAACGATTGAAAATCAATTACAAAAAGAAGCAAAATGAAAAATCACTAACAATTAAGGGTCACGAGAATCCAATTTATATTAAAGAGAAACCTTCGAATGGTGATACCACTTGAATTCTTAACACAAAATTAAGAATGAAAAATAACTAGTCAATATCTTCCGTATTAAAAGAAGTCAAATTCCGTAAGAACTCACTCTTAGCAATATATTTGGCACCTTCATTGTCAATATAGTTGCAGACCAGATTTAAAGAAGTCAAATTCAAAAAACATTCACTAGTAGCGATATATTTGACACCTTCACTGCTAATTCTATTGGCACACAGACCCAAAGATGTCAAGTTATTCAACCATTCACTATAAGAAATACGTCTAATGTCTCTATTACCTAATGCATTACTCCCCAGATTTAAAGAAGTCAAATTCTTGAAACATGTACTGTCAACAATAAACATAACACCTTCTTTGCCAATTTCGTTGTCTTCCAGATTCAAAGATGTCAAATTCTTAAAATGTCCACTATTAACGATATAACCAACACCTTCACTGCTAATTCTATTGGCACACAGACCCAAAGAGGACAAATTTTTCAACCATTCACATGCAGCAATATATTTGACCCCTTCATTGCCAATTTGATTGCATATCAGATCCAAAGACCTCAAGGTTTTCATCCATTCGCTATCAAACATACATTTAATGCCTCCAGAACCTATTTCATTACCTCCCACATTCAAAGAAGTCAACTTTTTAAACCATTCACTATTGGAAACGAAGTTACTACTTTCCTTTCCAATTACATTGCTTTCCAGAACCAAAAGAGTCAGGTTCTTTAAACAGTCACTATTGGCAATATATCTGAACCCTTCATTGCCAATTTGATTGCCTGCCAGATGAGGTGACAGATAATGGCATACAAACATACTTTTTTTGGGAGTCCGATCTCAATAACTACTTATCAAAAAAACATTGTTCTTTGGTGTGGATGGGTTGATTTGTTGGGTTATTGTAGTTGTGGCTTTGGTTTGGGTTGTTGTTTGGGTTTTGGGTAGGTTTGGTCAATTAAACAAAATATGTTTGTATGCCATTATGTGTAATCCCCTGCCAGATCCAAAGAGGTCAACTTTTTCAACCATTCACTCTTAGCTAAATACTTAACGCCTTCATCACCAACAAAAATGCATTCCAGATTTAAAGAAGTCAAATTCATAAAACATTCACTAGTAGCGATATATTTGACACCTTCATTGCCAATTTGATTGTCTGCCAGATCCAAAGTGGTCAAATTTGTCAACCATTCACTGTTAGCAAAATGTCTTACACCTTCACTGCCAATTTTGTTGAATTTCAGCTTCAAATAAATCAAGTTCTTTAAACATTCACTATTAGCAACATATTTGGCGCATTCATTGTCAATTCCATTGTCTGCCAAATTCAAAGAAATTAAATTCTTCAAATGTTCACTGTTAGCTATATATTTAACACTTTCGCTGCTGAAAAATTGACTGCATTTCAGATCCAAAGAGGTCAAGTTTTTCATCAGTGCACTATTAGCAAAATATTTAACACCTTCATCGCTAATTTCGTTGTATTTCAGATCCAAAGAGGTCAAGTTTTTCAACCATTTACTCTTTGCAAAATATTTAACACCTTCATCGTCAATTACATTGCCACTCAGTTTCAAAGAGATCAAATTCTTGAAACGTTCGCTGTTGGCGATATATTTGACAGCTCTGTTACCAATTTCATTGCCTCCCAGATTCAAAGAAGTTAAATTCTTCAACCATACACTATTAGCAATATAGAGGGCCCTTTCAAACCTGCAGCCGCAGCAAACAGCCGAAAAGGACGGCTGCCAGCTCCTGCTGACTTCCCAAACTTTGTGGAAATCCAGAATCCTCCAGAATCCGGATGTTTGTGGATTTTGGCGGTTGTTTTTGGCTTTAAAACGAAAAAAATTTTGAACAATAAAAAAATGCAAAACAACAACAGCAACAACAACAATTCCGAACAAGCTTTGGCATGTTATCCTTGAACGAAATGAATTCAAATGTGGAGCTAGACAACCAATCCACATCAACTTACACCCACGAAACGAATTCTGATCTTCATCTTCTCTATGACTATCTTACCGATATAAAATTCACACCATCAGACATCAATTCAGTAATTCGTATTTTTGAAGAAAATGCTATCAGAAGTATTGCTGTTCTAAATTTATTTGATGATGAAGAGATCATGTCATTTGCACTTCCAAAATCCATCATCAAAGCAGTGATTTCTTTCCGAATGCAATCCGAAAATGATAAATCCAAACCAAAGATTTCACGTAAAAACAAGATTATGACTGAAGATGATGTCAAACAAATGTTCATAACAAAAGAGCTTGAATGGAATCAAAAATTCGCAAAACATAACATTGAAGTGAAATTTTTCTCCACAAAGGGCAAATATTACTGCCCCATTCGTGATAACTATTTTACACTACCACCTAATGCAAAAATTAGTAATGCATCGAGTACATATAAGGGTTTATCACGAAAAACTTCATCTATTTCAATTGAAAAATCCAAAATAATTGCTCGTCTAGCTAAATTTTATGAAGCAACTAAATCTTTGAATGAAAAGCAAGCAAAATCTGTAGCAGAAAAAGCATTATTGAATTATGATTTAATTGAGGAACTAAAGAAATGGGAGAGCTCTCCTGAAGGTAAAAAACGAAAATTTGTGGAATCGTTCGCATCTTCCTCAAAGAAAAAGAAACAAATCAATGATGAAGACAACGATAACAATACCGACATCGAAGATGATAATGAGTCAATTTATACTTCGACTTCAAGGTAGATAAATTGTCAATTTATCCATTATTGTTGTTATTAACTATCATTCAATAACTCATTATAGAACCCAATTACACGCGCACAAATATGAAGTATTGCAGAGCCTGGTATTAGAAAAAGATGATAATACTTCTCATGAAATTCTTAATAATATCACAGATCTATTGAACACTCCTATTCAATCTCTCTCGACAATACAACTAACAAAAATTGAAATGATTGAAAATATTCTCAAACAGCGACCAAGATTCTCTCAAGAAGTGACAGCTGCTTTAAATTTTGCTCACCATCACCAAAATCCATCAAAAGCATTTAAAACGATAGGAATCCCTCTCCCGAGTACACAGACCTTGAAAAGAAATAGAATGGTGTTGATGAATAGTTTTTTGGATGATTTATTGGATGATGCATTAACCTTTTTCAATATTCAAAATAATTGTCATATTGGGTGTTTAAGTATTGACGCTACCGCCATTAATCAAGAAATCACCATTAATCACCAAAAAAACATGATTTTTGGATTTGAAGAACACATTTCAATAACACACATAGAAGACTGGCAAGAATTTCTGAAAGGTATTGGAGAAAATCACTTCACCTATGCTTCAAATATGGTTACCATACACCTCTCATCGTGCACGGATTGGAAAAACACCAATGCCTTTATTTTGAAAGCTATACCACGGTCTAATTATACATCCTTAAACATCCAAGCATGGATTGATCCAATTGTGGATTATTTGAAACAGAGGAATTTTGAAATTTATAATATTTCAGCAGATTTTGCTGCAGAACATGCCACTTTTTTTGGTCAACAATTTGAGCTAATGTTTGGATTTTCTCAGACTGTATTTAAACCATTACCATTCTTAAACATTGGTGACCAATATTTGAAAGAAGTGTTGATCCCTATTCCAGATATACGTCACCTCCAAAGAAACCTGACGAATCAATTAATTTCTCCCAAAAGATTGATTACAGTTGGTACATTCGCATGCTGCTTCAATGACATTTCTGATTTACATTCTAATGATATTTCAACAACTCGAATCTCTTTTCCAAATGATTTTTTTAATCTCAACAATAAGCAAAACCAAGAAAGAGCAGATTTTTTAATATCAGATTTATGTATTACTGCTTTGAAAAAGAACATGGATGCTTTTGGTATGGTGTATATCTTGCAAGCCATTCAAGATGTTACAATGTCCATCAAAAGAAAAGATTTGAACTCATTTCAACGTTTGAGGCTTGTATGTAGAGGTGGTTGGTTTCTCTTGCTTCAAGCACATTTCGCAATTTTTCAAAACAATTATGGATCCGATCATACATTTAGTAGACAATCTATTAATGCTGTGTGCTATTTAATGATCGGTTTGTGTTTGACAATGTATAGAGTTCAATCATCATCCAACAACAGAGTATTTTTGCCTTTTCAACTGCAAGAATATATGATCGAGAATTTTTATGGAGTGGCTCGACAATATTGTGGCTCTAACACCAATCTGAACGCTGAAAATTTCTTGAATGCTCTCAATAATTTTTTAAGTGCCTTAATTGTTGGATTACAATTCAACAAAGAGAAAGATCAATCCACAAGATTACCATATGAGTATTATTGTTGCTTCCCATCACCAGAACATATTAATTATATTGTTATTGGTGAATTTGAAAGAGCATGTCGCACTTTTGCCATGCTTTCAGATGCTGAATATGAAGCTCCAACCATTCATACTCTATTGTTTAATTTGAATATACCTGGTATTGAAGTTTTACTTACAAAAGAATTCAAATTGAAACAATATTCGAATAATGACATTGTGGAATTTGATAAATTGGAGCAGCAATGGAACAGAACACATCAACCACACAACATGCTGCAAAATTTCAAAAACAAACAATCCAATGCACATATCACCATTGGAGGAATTATCTATCACAAACAACAATTGATACGTCAAGTAACATTTAGTCACAAAACTTCTTGTGATGTTTCGAGATATAGAAGGTTCGATAAGAGAAAACCTAACACTATCTCACAACAATCAAACTCCCTCTCATGGCAACTCTATTCTCAACTGACTTCTCAAGAACAAATTGAAAAACCAGAAGCAAATCAGACTATCAATTCCGAATATTTAAGCATTGGTGATTATGTTCTCCAATTAGATGAAAACAATCATGTCTTCATCTGCCAAATTAAGCAAATCAAACAGTGGACAAAAAGGACTAAGAAGAACAAAAAACCTTTGCCAGGATGGGAAGGAGAAGATTATTTATATTCTATCAAATGGGAATACCGAAGAGATACTAAAATGGGAGAGCTCAATACTTTTAGATTTTTCATGAAAACTTTTGTTGTGAATGAAGCAGATTGCAGATTGATAGACGTTTCTAAAGATTTTACACAATATTATGAGGAATTTACTTCGTTTCCAAGAACCGTCATTGTGGAGAACGGTTTTTTAGTAAGCAAAATAAACTGATCACCTGATCGAAATCCTATCTCAGCCGCAAAAATCCTGTTTCAACCGGATGCCAAAGGATTCTGTTGATTGTATCCGAAAATAACTTCGGCAGCGAGGACTATCCTGGCTGAATGGCTGTTTGCTGCGGCTGCAGGTTTGAAAGGGCCCTCGCAATATATTTAACACATTCATTGGCAATTCTCTTGTTTCCCAGATTCAAATCCAAAGAAGTCAAATTCTTCATAGATTCACAAGTAGCTAAACGTTTGATTTGGGCACCACGAACTTGTTTGAAGTAACGACGTCGTTTGAATGATAATGAGAGAGGAATTTGAAATGATACTTGTCTCCATTGTTTTGAGATTTTCATACAAATTCGAATAATAAACAACGATTCAAAGAAATGAAGAATTTCAAAAATGATATCATCTACAAATGGTCCATTGTTGTTACGGTTGTCGTGGTTGGAATGTACCATCATTGGAGAGAGGGAATTATCAATTTCAGAAATATTATTGATCATGATTGAATGCATGCTTCCACAACACTAACAACAACACAGGGTGAGAGGTTTCTCTTTTTAGTAGAGGCACAGGTATGAGTGATTCAGAATGTCGGAACCGAGATGAAGAGCGATCAGTTAGAGAATTTTTTTTTGTAATAATTCTTTACAAGGCTTCAGCGAAAGGCTTTGAAGGAGTTTGAAAATTTTTTAAGCTTCTCTTAAGGGACCTCAATTGAGTTTTTCGAGTAACAAGTTATTCGCCCATAGTACCTCAACAAGTCATAACGAAGAGCTTAGTGAACCTGCTTTGAAGCTTGGTGATATTGTAAGGAATGATAAATTTTACCCTTCGACAATTTCGATTCAATATAATAATGTAGTTTACTGGCTGCTGATTGGATCATAATTTCATGATAAATGAGATTCTCAATAACCGTCATGGATAAGTGAACAATTCGATGCTATTCACAATACAAGATCAATGAGATCCTTTCAAAAATTCCAACCAGAAACGTTACAGTATGCATTAAAATAGATATTGTAAAGCTTTTTGAAACCTTTCTTTGATTTGGCGTCATTTTAAGTATATAGCATGTATTGGACGGTCTGTAAAAAAGTGTTGCACTTGGTCTTTTTTATTGAGCGAGGATTGGAATTAATTTGTTCTCAAATGACAGCTTCCTTTTTCTATATTGAACTTGTAAGATTTCACATCTCTGTTACAGAAAAATCATTGATCTTGTCCAAACCAAGAATAAAGATGATATCATAACTTTGTACTTGAACAATTGTCATCTTTACTCCAAAAGAAAACCAAACATCAACCACCGCTTCGATCATTAATAACGGTTTGAATTTCTGTTTCTAAACATCAACCCGCCAAAAAAGGTGTTTAAAAAAAATTCAAAAATTCTTTTCGCTTGTTGTTTGGAAGCATCGGAATTGTGAAAAGAAACATATTGTTTTCATCATCCTTCTACAATAGTGGTTGGATGGAATACACATTGGAGAACAGTTGTTGGATTGCTTTGTAAAATTTTCGGATCAACATTTAGTCCTTTCATCATCAATTTTGAACCAATTGTAAGTAATAGCAATGATCGAGTGGAAGAAAGAATCATCAATGACTTGGTACCCATAGTTCTCATCATGTTTTTATATTTTTCTTTTCAAAGACGCTTGAACAATCAAAGCCTTTCATGGATAACACTCCTCCTTGTTGCTCTAATAACTTGTTATACTCTCTTTTTATACACAACAATTGCTGCTACCACCCAGCAAAAATCATTACATCAAAACACGTTGATCAGTTTTGGAGAATTGAATCAAAGGTTACAATTACCTCTCGGAGATGGCATTGTCGGAATTGAGTGCTTTCATGAAGATGACCACTCCATGTTCTCCAAAGAAGATGACCACGATACTAGCAGGAGGAGTAGTAGTACTGAACACACTCCTAGTAGTAATTTTCAAACAGTGATCGTAATTCATACTGTGAAAAATAGAATTATTACTCTCTCAAAAAGTAATAACCACAAAGAAGGAAATGACGAAACCATGTCGTGGCATGTGAAAATGTATGAACAAATGAAAGAGTGGAGCGATGGAGAAGAAAAGAGTATTAAAGCCATATTTAAGCGAAAATTGGACAAATTAGATCATTTAGATGAAAATCAGGCAGAGACAAGTCAAAAAAAGAGTGCCAGTCGATATTTAGTGCGAATGGCATCACCCTTCTCTGTGAAAAAAGCTGCCACAATTACAGCATCCAAGTTTGGCAGCGAAGTTGGACCATTATTTATTATTGACAAGCTATTAGACGAATTTTTAATGTGGAATAATAACCAAGAAGAGCCTACTTCAAGAATTCCTTTATTGAACGAGACTATGGCCACGCTATTTAAGGGAAATATTGCAGACTTTCAATTTAATGGCAACTTGGCAGTCTGGCTTACAACACTAGGCCATGTATACTATTCCTTTATTTCCAATGTTGAACAATTTTGGCAACCTTCGACACAAAATTGTGAAATTTATAAGGCCCTGTATAATAATAGAGAGTTTAAAGCGAGAAAAATAGCACTAGGCACTGATCATTTATTAATTATTGGAGCCCATGATAATGGACTCTATTCATTGGGTGGAAATGTAAGTAGTATTTTTTTCATTCTAGTGATACAATGTCTCAAACACTGCTTGAACTTTCAAAAACAGGACTATGGTCAAGCTGGTCTTTCACAAAGCCATGCAATTGTGCTCTCACTCTCGCGACCAGATGGAATTAAGGGAAAAATCAAAGACGTGTCTGTTGGAAAATATTTCTCCATTGTATTGACCGACAATCATCAAATTTACACATTTGGAATTAATGAAAATGGGCAAGTGGCGCTCAATCCTTCTTCAACCTCTAAGAGTCACATTCCAACCCCAATCACTTCCAAACTATTTGGTGACGAGAAGATTGCCACCATTGCTACAGGAAGTGCTCATACCGCAGTTTTGACAGAGAGCGGATCTATTTTTACCTGGGGAAGCAATTCACACAAACAGTTATTACACAACTCCACACATTCTCACATCCCTACCATGATCTTTTCAAATATTCGTGAAAATTTTAAATTATCAACCTCTTTGCAACAAGTTTTTGCGTGTGGAAATAATTTATTGTTGCTATTGAGAGATTTTAATGTAGATTCTTTGAATCAACAAGATATTCCACTCATTGATTTGAATACCATGAGTGCAATTAATAACTCTCCTTCCAAAACAGAACTCACAACACGTCATGACTCTAAAGATTTTCAAACCTATGAAGAAAAGAACCAGTACATTTTGGAAAACTTTGAATTTGTTGAACAAGTGGGAAGTGGAGCTGAAGGTCTCATCCACAAATACAAGTGCAAAACAACTCAAGAACATGTAGTCATTAAGCACATGAAGGTTTCCGAAAATGAAAAAGCCAGTTTTCAAGCTCATATTGAACAAGTCAGAAAACTCAACCACAAACATCTGGTCCCATACTTGGACGCTTTTTGTGATGAGAAGGAAGAGAAATCCGAAACATTTTATTGTCATATCATCATGCCTTACTATTATCAAGATTTATCAGATCTGATATTTTATCATTCGGATATGGAACATGATGCAACAACCATTACAGATGTTTACGAAATTGGCTATCAAATTGCTGAAGGCATTGATTACTTACATCAACTTGATTTGGTACATCGAGATGTTAAGGTTGAGAATATTTTGATTGAGTCGTGCGGAGGAAAACACAAATTTGCCAAAATTACTGATTATGGATTTATGACGAATATCAATCAAGTGCATTCTACTCATGCTTATTCTGAAGATGTTGGATCTTTGAATCAGAATCTCGTAGACAGTTTTAACAAGAAGAGATCGGCCATGTACATTGGAAGTTTGCCTACAGTAGCTCCAGAGATCAAAACAAAGAGTCACATTTCCAAAGACAGTCTCAAAGCAACAGATAGTTTCTCCTTTGGAGTCTTGCTTTATCAATTACTCATATTCAAATCAAAAATCACACTCGATGGTGTTGAGCATTACATTTCTGACGCATTATTGTATGACGAACGAGCAGCTCATCAAGAAATTACCAAGCAACTTTCCTTAAAGCCATATCCCAAGTTGTGTATTGATTTGGCACTGAGTTTATTACAGAAAGATTGGACCAAACGCCCCACGATGCGAGAAGTGAAAAACGTTTTGGATTATCTTTCACGAGGAGAGAAGTGGTCCTTTCAAGGCTGAATAAGCCTTTTCAAGGGACAATGATGAGTGACCCCTGTATTTCTCTTTGGAAAATTCAAATTGGTGTACAAGAAGTAACCTCGATTTTAAACACACACCTTGACAACGATGCTTGAGATGATTTGTTTATTTACATGTAAATTGTGTAAATTTCTTTCATTACAAATCTGTTCTATGCTTGAGAATGACTTTCAAGTTTCCTGGGCGAACAGTGACACCTGGAACATCATGCACTTGATCTTGAGGATTCGATTCGTCATTACCCAATTCCAATGTATAAAATTGTAAAATTCGAGACAAGATGGTACATGCCTCAATGAGTGCAAATTTAAATCCAATACATTTTCGATTACCAGCTGAGAAGGGAATCCATGAAAAGTCGTGTTGAATCTTGGCTTGTTCTTCAGAGTTCATTGGAAATCGTTCTGGATTAAACTCCAAAGGTCGTTCCCAATTCTTTTCACTTCGATTTGCTCCATAAATCTGCACAATCACTGTAGAATCTTTTGGAATGACGATTCCTCCAACTTCTGTGGTCTTCTTTGCCATTCGAATCACGTTCACCACTGGTGGATGCAATCTCATCGATTCCATAATCACTGCATTCACATAATGCAATTGAGCATAATCTTCAAAGTTGGGCGAACGAGCATTCACACCCTTTCCTAACAATCGATCCACTTCGTCACGAGCACGTTGTTGAATATGAGGATTTTTCGATAATTCATAACATGTCCACTGTAGAGCCGTTGAGGTTGTTTCATGTCCTGCCAATGAAAAGATGAAAGCATCCGATTTCAATTCTTCATCATTCAAAAGACCCTTTTCATTGATATTGGCCTCGACTAACACACTGAGCAAGTCCTTTCGTTCCTCAGAGTTGGACTCTGAAGCCGAAGATAAATCAGCCATTCCCTTATTGACAATTTCACTTCGTCGCTCTCGAATGATTTCATCCAATTTTTGACTTACGAGTGATGTGGCATGATCGAGACCTGTCCATTTGGAAAGAATGGGATAAAGCCATGAAACGAGAGAATTCTGTACAAGGAATCGACGTGCAATGATACCTGTGGTGAACATGAGCTCGAGAGCTTTTCTGAAATTTCTTCCTTCCTTACTGACTTGATCGAAAATGGAGAAATCCAAACCTGTTGCAAATGTCAATTTTGATTATTCACACATGGTTCACAATTGCCAATTCAATGTAATTCAATTACAATCCACATTGAAAAATAGATAATCAAATATATAGATAGGAATAACAATTACTTACCAAAACCAGCCTTTCCTAAAACATCCAAAGTAATATCTGAGAAATCACCATTCGAATCAATAATAATACTCTTTGTCTTGCTTGCCTCAATTTCTTTATCCCATTTGGTACTTCGAATCAAATCGACACTGTTGGAAGCCACTGAACTCATATATTCTAAATTCTTCGAAGCAAAAGCACCTGACGCGACACGATGATGATTTTTCCAGGCCTCACTATTCGCATCTAAAATAGAAAGAATGTTTTGCCCAAAAATGTTGAAAGATTCGTAGGCAATCTTGGGTTTCAAAAAGTTATTTCCCTTGACAATTAACATTTCTTTGAGCATTTGTTTGTCACTCACGACCACCACGTTTCGATCCAACATGGAAATTCGTATGGTCTTGGTTTTAGGATCACCCTTCTCGTTCATTACCTTGTCAATGACGTTGTGTGATCCGAAATAAAGATATTCAGACACAATGGGAATTCGGAAAGGAGAGAATGCCAACTGCCACACACCAGGTATGTGTTTTACTTGTTTGTATTGGTGATAGATGGATAGGGCACAAAACACAAGCGTGGCAATCAATATCAGTCCCAAAGCCAAAGCAATTTCATAGAGTGGCATGTTGTTGTTGTGAGACTATGTTCAACGTTGAATATTGTTATTGGTGTTGATGTTTTTTTGTTGAATGCATTCACTAATCTCCGTAAGTTGAAACTTTTAAAACCGGAAATTTTTGTTCGACTTCTGTGCGTTTCCAAGATACAAGATAAAAAGCGTCCGCCATGACCTATCGGGTCCAATTGGATTGCATTTCATATTCATACACAGTGGAAACAAACATGGACGCACACCTATTTAGTAAAAGAGCGCCTACAATCATGTTGACTGAATGACTGTAATCATAAAACTTTGGGTCTCAAACTTCTTGTCATGGAAGTTGGCCTTATTCTCTACAATCTAAATCGACTCAAAAACGAGAACAAAACTTCTGCAGTATGTGAAGGATCATCTTCCTGAATGCAATGTCCAGTTCGATTGAGAACTTTCATTTGGAATTTACCTTGCATTTGCGCAATGGTTAATTCCTTATCCAAAATATCTGTTGAGGTAATCATGAGTAATTTCACTCCTCGGACGGAAAGAAATAATTTTGACATGTTTGTAAACCAATCGGTCCAATATTGTTCACTATGTTCCAACGCTGTCCTCCACTTGTAGTACATGATTTCAGAATGATCTTCGTCACTAATTGCTTGCAATTGAGAAGGAATGCTAATGCAAGCACTCTGAATATTGTTGACAACACCATTTTGCACAGACCACTTGATTGCTGCTTCCATAGTTTTAAACTTTTTCGGTCTCGATTCTAGAAATCGTTTGGTATTGGGCAGGCTTGAAAGGGCACTTCCCTCAACCATGTCAATGACGATAACTCCTCGAACAGTCATGATGGAGTTCACTTGGAGACCAGCTTTTTTCTGCTCATCCTCAATTTTATCCATTTTAGCAGCAACGCGTACAGCAATTGCTCCACCCAAGCTGTGGCCAATTAACACAAAATCTCTCTTCTTTCCTTGGTATACTTTCTGTAAGACAGATGTCACATCATCCACAAGTGTTTCAATGCTCAAATCCAAATCATTGGTACTTGTATGACTAGCTCCATGAGCTCTCAAATCAATTGCACAATATTCATAATCATCAAATGCATTTGTCAAAATATTGTTATTTCCCATTTCCATGGGGGTCGGAGGCGATCGTAGGAAATTAATATTCTGCATATTTCCACCACTTTTTATCACAAATTGTTGTAAATGTTTGATGCAGAGAGCCCATGATAATGAAGTGAAACCAGCTCCATGGATAAATACAAGTACAGTATCCGATTTGCTTTTCTTTCCAAGAATTGAATTGTTAATATTGATACTCTTAATGGAGGCACTAGAAATTGTAGATGGTTCCGATGTTGTAGTTGTCGGCACAGGCTGATTCTTCATAGTGGAAGAATGATTAATGGTATACACTCTAAATGTTCCTCTCTCTTCCAAATGAACATCATGTGGTTCAAAATATGCTGAATAATCTAACACGGGTTTAAAGGCTTGAAGATCTTGCTCGGAAGATGATGGAGAATTAGAATTGGGAGATTTTTGTGGTGATCTTGAAGTGGGATGGCAAGTGCTCGGCATGGACATGGATGATGGTGGTCCCATTGTTGAATTTTCTTGATGATTCACTCCCGAGGATGATGATGAAAGCTTTTTTGTGAACAAGTCTCGCTGCATTTTTTTTGAGTTGATAAGATTACAACAATACTTTTATGGTTGAATTCCAACAAGATTCTCAATCGTGTGTGTATTAGGCACAAAATAATTACAAATAATTCATGCTATTCGTGGAAGCTAAACTTCTTGGAGAGGATATGAGAGAGGAAGATTGTCTGGTTAGGGAATTAGAGAAGGGATAGAGAGAGGGTTGTTGTTTAAAGGTGTGAGAGGATTGAGAGGATTGAGTAGATAAAGTGGGTGCGTGACGATTCGTGTTGCTAGCATTGTTACTACTTCGTGATGGCGTATATTTGGAATGTTCATATAAATGATGATGCTGTTGTGACACAAGGTCTTCATATTTCACATACACCAATTCCTTCTTATCAACATCATACTTCCAATTTCCTTTCGTAATGTCTTGTATATGCTTATTAAGGTGTTCAATTTTCTGCATGAGTGCAATGTTTTCATTCGAAAGTTTCACAATGGATTGTGATTGGTCTTGTATTAAACGTTCTCGATTCAATCGCTCTTCGTCATGATTCTTGAGTAAGGATGATAATTTTTCTTCAATATTCACCACCTGAGTTTTCAGCAATTCTTCCTTCTTCATAAAGGATTCTTTTAAGTAGTTCACGAAACGAGAAAGCTTTTCATACTCTATCTCAAACGAGTCCTTTCTCTTTGGGCTCAAATAAGAAAGATGTGGAGTTTTGGGAGCTTCGAGTAACTTGTTGAGAGAGTCAAGGCTTTCAGGGAAAAGATGATGATTAACAATATGGTGTTCGTTTTGCTTCAATGTAAATTTGGAGACGTGGTGTGGGGCCAGCACTAACGAAGCTCTTTTGAAAATGTCTGCGTACACAGGTAGTAAATGATCGTCAATAGAAAATCCAACTCTAGATTTCATCTTTTTCAAAATTTCCATTTCCTCTGGTGATAAATTGGCTTGTGAGATCTTTGGTTTCGTGTTATGATCATCAATTTTTGGAATCTTTTTCTTTGGTTTGGAAATGGTATTAGTTGGTTCGTTTGTATTGAGTCGAACTTGTTTCTTTGCTACGCTACTTGGTACGCTATTCTTAATCAGAGATCTCTCAGTTGAAAGCCGTGCGTAGGAGGAATCCGTTCGTTGAGTGTCCATATTCTCTTCTTTGGGCGCTTCAGAATCGTTAATTGTTTCAAATTTGTTTTTGGGTAATTCTAGCCGTGGCAGTTTGACACTAGGTGCTGTGTTGTTCACAATAACAGGAGAAGTGGGTTTTGAGCTGTGTACAGAGTGAGAGTGTTTTGATGATGTGGTGGTTCTTGCTGATGACAGTTCTTCGCTAACTTGAGAATTTGTGTGATGAGGTCTTTTTTCTTCCTTAGACGAGCCGTTCCTATCAATCTTGGGTAGAAACGAAGAATTCTTGTGATTGTTGCCATGTAGATTTCCTGAGTGAGAGCTTCTGTTCGTGGATGAATGGGAAGGTGGTTTTTCTACTGGCCGATGTTTGGCCGAGGACTTGCTAGCTTGAGAACGAGAGGTAGATGGAGTTGAATGTTGCTGTGAAGTCTCACTGGTTTGAGATTTTTGTGGAATTGGAGTAGCATGATTTAAGGGAGGAGATGGCGTGTTGGCTTTGCCTCTTTCCGATTGACGAGAGGATGATTTTGACGATGGCTGCTGTTGCTTTGACAGAAATTGTTCGTTCATATCTATGGAATTGACAGTTGGTTCTTGATGTATTGCCTGAATGGTTGAGGAAGTGGGTGTTGGCGCTCGAGGTGGCAATGGGTCTTCTTCTGGTGGAGCTGTCTTTTCTTCTTCTTTCCCACTGTTGATCGCCGTCTCTTGTTGAGACTCGAGGGTGAGTTGCGTTTCTTCGTTTGATGTTTCCTGTAACGGAGGTGATGCGTCACGATCGTGAACAATGACAACCTTTGAATCTGATTCTTGGCTAATTACATTGCTGTTATTCAAAGCTTGTTGTTGTGGAGCAGTTTCAATACTGCCATTAATACTCCTGTTTCTGTCATTATTAAGACGTGCTTCCTTAATTTCAATCTTTTCTTTGGCAGGTGGAGCATTGGATATCTGATTTAGATTCCTCGACGACATGTTTTTAAGATTTTTCACAGATGTCCTAGCAGCCTCTACAAACTTTTTTCTAAGGTATGAAGCCGATTTTTCTCGAGTTAGAGTGGGTTTCGGTGATGTGCTCGAGTTATTATTTGGATTAGGTATGATCAATGAACTTCGGGATGGTGACGCCCTAATGACTGGTCTTGCTGCTTCTTGCTTGCTTGGTACTTCAGAATCAGATTTGTCAATGGTTGGTGCTGTTTCAACAACAGGTTGAGGTGGTGAGACGGTCAGAGGGCTCGGTTTTGTTTGACATCCTACGTCCCATACTTGAGGTTTCGCCAGACAACCTTGCTCTCTGTAGTGAGAGCTGAGCTGTTTCATTAGAATGGTTTGATCAATAAATATGCTTGATTCATCCGCTTGACTTGCTTTTTCGCAGGTCACTGGATCAAATTGAGATTTGGTGAGGATGGCTTCTTTCAGAGCCTTAACTTTGGCATTGAAATCGAGAGGTTGACAAACTTTAAGGTTCTTTACAAGAGACATGTACTCCTCTCTGTAGCCATCATGTGTAGAGTAGGTTGAGAGCCGCTTGCTGATATCAAAATATTTTCCATACGAGTAATACAAGTTGTCCACGTAATTTTTAAATTCTCTTTTCAAAAACGCCTCCACAAAGCTTGCCAACTCTGTTTTGAAATTGTGGATTTCTGCTCTGTATTTGTAATCTTGCTTGTCAAGTTCGTTCTTAATTCTCACCTCCACAGAAACGAATTCTCTGTTTGTAAGCTCATCACACTTTGATTGTAAATGCTTGAACTGCTCCATGTTGAATTTTCTTAATTGATCCAAATGTGACTCGTATTTCTTTTTCATTTGAGACTCGTTTGTAATGTGCTTTTCAACAAGTGTTTCAATTTCATTCCTTAAAATATTGATATAATTTTTAGTGTCTTGGGATAGAACTTGATCCCAATCAGTTTCAGTTTGACAAATTTTGTTATGGGTGACTTTTTGAAATGTAAATGGCTGAGTTTTGTCTCTCAACTTTTCTTGTAATAAATCAAATTCACTGATAATCTTGTTGTAATAGGTTTGACGATTTTTTGAAAAATCCTTAATCCATTCTCTGTCATCTTCCTCTTCTATTTTTTCTTCTTCAATATTATTTGAGGAGTCTTCAGGAATGGTATTATCTACGGAATTGATTGCATTCTCGTCGGAAGAAAGAATGGAAGAGTCCTGTTGATTGTTGTCATCTTCATTATTTTTTGCTTTTAATTTAGCCAACTGTCTACGCATGGAAAAATTGGTGGCCACGCTTGAAGTATTGAACTCACCAATCACCTCATCCTCTTCATCATCTTCATGCATAAACGAGGCCTTAGGGTTGGTTTCTTTCATTTCCCAGGAGAAGACCCGATGGTGGCCGATCGGAAGTCTACGGCCAAGAGATATTGGTTGTTTTTTTTTGTCGTTAATTTTCAACCGATTTTTAAGGCGGGCTCTGAAGTCAGATAACCTTCCGAAGAGTCAAGTCATGGTTTCATGAAGGACACTGTTCTTGCTTGTGATGATCCTTAGGCTTGATGACATCACCAGTATTATTCTCATTGAATTTTCAAAACAGCACAATAACACGTGCGCTTCTCTGAGGAAACTTCATTCGGAAGTTTCCAATCCGAAAATCAAAATTCCAATCAAAAAAAACTCAGCAATTGGCAGTTGTTGTTTTCCAATCGGCAGCCATTGTTGTTTGTGCAGGCAATAATTTTACTTTACCAAAAACGATCCGATCGGTCTGTGTGATCTTCTCTGATTTGCAGGTATGTCAGGCATGACAAGATTTTTGAAAGCTATAAATAATAACAATTTATTTATCAAAAAATATCGTTGTTGGGTTCTGTTGGTGAAATCCTTTGCAACGGAGTAGGCTTTATCATCATCATCTCAAATTGTGTACATACTAGCTTTTCTTTTTCATCAGAGTAATTCATAGTAATTTTACCAAACATTCGGATTTAGTCTTAGGAACGGACCTACAACAAGGAATCACTCACTTTCATATGAATGTTGAAATAACATTGTAACTCATCACCATATAACGAAAATTCTGATATCATACTCTCGTTATTATTCCATTCTCATGTCCTCCAAAAATCACAAATTGACCACCTCTTCCACTTCACCAAACACCTCCATTTCCAATTCTTCACAACTTTTACCATCATCATGTAATTACAATAACACTCCATCCTCAACGAAATCTTCATCACCATCCTCCATGCCGTTCAGTAGAAAGATCTCCTTTCCTTCTACTTTCAAAAGGCAAAACTCCATATCAAAGCCACCCACACTTCTGAATCATGAAGACTATGTCACCTCGAGTAGTACTCAACACTCAACAAGCTCCTCATTCACGAGCCTTGATTTTACGAGCACAAATAGTAATTCAACGAAATTTGGAAACCCCTCCTTCTCTTCCACAAGCAGCAGCACCACTTCATCTGCTTTTTCAAGTAGCCACCACACTTCTTCCACCTGTAAAATATCTCCTATCGAATATGACAATCCTGATACAAGTTCTAAATATTCAAATACTTCAAAGAGCAGTGCTGACTCGAGTGGAAAACCAATGTTGCAAGCTGATCATTGTTCAAAACAACAGCATGGAGCATCTCAAAAGAAATCTCAGCTCAGCCCAATCCACGAAGGAATAGTACATCAAATGTATGACTATTTACAAGCTTCTCAGCAAACAAGCTCTAAACCAAAACACATTCCCCAAAAAACCAAACCAACCACAAATTTTTCCTTTGGTAACATTCATGAGGAGGAGGACGATGACGAAGACATGTTGGAAATTCTAAGTTCAACGTTACCCTCCAAGTCAAATATTGTGAAATCAAATTTTGTAAGAAAACCAGTTCTTGACACCACAGTAGATGATTGGAAATTTAAAAAATCATATACAAGCTCAGAGGATGAAGAGGATTCTCAAAACGACGAATCTGGCTCGGACGACGAAAACGTGAGCAAAAATTCATCAAGCAGGTCTTATCAACCAACATCAGCATTTCAAAAGCTAAAATCAAATGCCACCAACGCAAAGAAACATTGGTTTAAATTTAAATCGTCGAATCTTGACGACGAAGAGGAGGATGACAATTCTGATGGCGGTTCAGCAAGTGACAATGATAGTGATACCACAAGCAGTACTACTAATGACGAAGAGGAAATGTGTGAAGATCAAGAAACTATATCCACTCCCTTGACTTTTGATACTTTCCCACAGAAAGATACAGATTTTACTGAGGATGATTATGCAGTTGCAGATAACAGTTTAATATCATTGGATAATTTGGACAAGCGTGAAATGTTGACCCTTTTTTTGTTGCAACACGTCTCAAGACAATACAATCCAGACCCAAATTTTTTCATTTCTCTTCTGAGAAGGCTGCACAAGGAAGGATACTTGACGGATACACGATTTTTGGATCAACAGTTTTTAAAGCAAACATGTAAAAACTTTATGAAGGATGTTGTAGAGAATTGGCCAATAACGTTTGGAGACAATAATGATCATGGTAGAACGTCACCAAGTGCAAAAACTGCTGAAAGTTTTTCATCTGCATCGCCACGACTAAAATCTGCCAGTGGTTTGTCGAGGTCTGAAAGTTATCATTCATTTCTTTCGACGGCTGGTCATGAAAATGTGAACAAACAACCTGCTACTTTACTGACCTCACTTCCACTATTTGATTCATTGTTTTTCAGTCCAAGCAGATACAAGTCTGATTTTCATCACAAACAACGTATTGGTCGCGGAGCGTTTGGAGTTGTGTTTGTTTGCAAGCACAAGATCGATGGACACTATTATGCGATCAAGAAAATTAAATTTTCATTTAGAGATAAGAACGAACTGAAAGAGGTTTATGGGCAAGTAATTAGAGAGGTACGAGCGTTGGCAGCTCTAGATCATCCTAGAATCGTTCGGTATAACCAAGCGTGGTTCGAGCCAAATCGAAATGGCATGCACGATGACGAAATTCCACACAATACAGAATTTGAGGATGCAGAGGAAACCAATGCTACCGGAACCAATCACGATCGATCCGGTAATACCAATTTACGAGGTTCGAAGAGTGCAGTTTTCGAACATACTTCAAGAGAAGGAGATACCAGCGACTCATCAAGTGGATTTGGGGCTTCCAAAAGTCCTCTCTCCTATGACATGGATTCGAAACAGATTGCTAAAGATTATCCAAATACTATATCATTTGAGAGTTCTGGTAGCGGTAATCTGGTACCCACTTCTCAACCAACTCTTGGTGTTGACAATATTGAGTATCCTTACTCGCCTCCAAACAATATGAGCTACCTCGAATTTGCCTTAGAACAAAAGAGAGAGCCTTTTGATGCTCATTTGCTCAATACTTTGAGAGACATGTTCAATCCTAAAAATCAAAAATTTGAAATGGTTTTGTTTATTCAAATGCAATTATGCAATCCACATACATTGGATGATTGGTTATGGTCACCAGAAAGATCTCAAGAGAAGAAACTTGATCATGCAGAAGCACTCAACTTTTTCAGCCAAATTTGTGATGGTATCAAGCATGTGCATTCTCGTGGCGTGATTCATAGAGATTTGAAACCCTCTAACATCTTCTTAACTTCAGACAACACCATCAAAATTGGTGATTTCGGTTTGGCCAAGTATTGCCTGGAAACATTGAGTCATACGAGAGCCAATGCAGAACAACATGGAGCTACGACTGTTGGGGCCACAACGAGCACGACCGAAACAACACCTCTCCGAAGCAACAACAACACCACCACTTCTATTATTTCAAGTTATGAAGCTTCAATGAGTCCAACACAAGCTATCGATCATACAGTGGGCGTTGGAACCTACTTTTATGCAAGTCCAGAACAACTCTCTCATTCACAGTACAATGAGAAGGCTGATATTTATTCATTGGGTGTCATCTTATTCGAATTATTGCATCCGTTTGTTACCAAGACTGAAAGAGCATTTGTGTTGAAAGACCTCAAGAATGGAATCATACCAGAAACCATGTGGACCAAATTCCCTGAGGAAATGGCCATTGTGAAACAATGCATTGACGAGAATCCAGAAAAACGACCAACTGCATCAGAAATTTTCGACAGAATTACACTCCTCACCAAAAAGGTACATATCAAAAAGTCCATCAAATCTCTCAATCCTCCTCCACACCTGGAACGAAAATCATCGTTTGGTAGTAGTGGCTCATCCTTTGTCACAACTGATTTATTGAAAGAAAAGAATCGTGTCATTGAGGAGCAACAAAAAGAAATTGAACGTTTAAAGCAGCTGTTACAGCAAGCATCATCATCATCCCATTGACCCCTACGGACAAGCCTCTTGATGAAGAATGATGAAAGCATCTTAATAAACTCAATTTTGGTGAAAATAAGATTAAAATAGTAGATCCAAGTTGGTTGGCAAGATTTTGAAAAAAAATTTGCTGATGATTTCTTTTGGCACTCCATCATTCCTCTCATCATCATCGGGAAGTTATCATAATGGTCAAATATTATCATCATCAACATCCTCCTTGCAAGGCTCGTTGAGTCCGAAATGTACAGAACTGCTTCTAAGAATTGCCAATAATGATCTGGAAGGAATTATTCAAATATTATCTCACGAAAAATCAACGAATAACACTATCATTGGAAATTCAACAACACCAAGCAATGGAAATATTTACGATCAGCAACATCAATCAAACATATTCAATGATTTATTTAAAACTGCATTATTTATTTCAAGAGAGAATTTAACTGTATCGGAGAAGGATGAATTAATTCAACACTTTACCAGCATACTCAGATGTTTATTATTATTTGATAAAACTAGGAAGAAGAGTTTAAATTTTGTTTATGATTTATTGACGAGTTCAAATATTGAGCAGAACTATGCAGAGTCATTTGTGGACTCGTCGGCTTCTTGCACCATTGAATTATCGGGAAGGCTCATCATGTCAGTCATTAGCGAAGTACACTCTTCATTGTACCATTTTCGGCATACGACGTCTGTACTCACATTGGAACAAGGATCCCATAGAAAAAGGAAAACATACAGCAATGGAAACGATGAAGACGAGGAATCACTTCTTGTCTATGACGAAGAAGACATGATGGAAGCAAACATTGCTCAAAACAATAAGATGGAAAAACAAAAGATTGGCAACATATTACAACATAATCCTGGCTCTGAATTGCTAGGGGTGATGCTACTTGGAGCGAATACTGAAATTTCTTCATCTGCTCTCAACTCATCCATCTTGTATATTCTAAAAGATCTGAAAGAATTCACAAACGAAAAAATAGAACTCATGCTTTCATCTAATAATCGAAGACACACTGCTAACGTGAATGGAAACATTGCATTTCTTGAATTAATACCAGTAATGATCACTACGTGCAAAACTCTCGCAGACCAACTATCCATTTCTCAAAATTTTCAAGAAAAGACAGATACGGAAATTATTTCCTTCATCCTAGAGAAACAATGGAAGCCAGAATATTTTATTAGTTTGTTAAACATCTTTTTAGATGTGAAAATTGATGAAAGTTCAAACGTAAGTACTTTTGGAAAATCGTTACACGATCGTATTTAGCAAGGAAATAATAGTTCCATGTGTGTATCATCAAAAAAATTCAAACAGCTCCAAGAAATTTAGAAATATCTGGTATTGTACAAGTACTATTGAAACTCGCTGAACAATACAACTCTCAAGGGTTTTCAAATTTAGAATATATTCAAGTGATCAAAACCGTTTTTAGTAAGACGAGCACAAACATTGATTCTAGACTTAATTTGTACTATATCATTCAATCAGCACTGCAATATTCATTGCCTCTACTGAACATTGTACTTAAAGCAATGGACCAATTCTATGAGGTGAAACCAGTGGACGTGAATAAGTGTTCATTTAGCGAACATTTTGTTGACTTTATGATCTTATTGCTCGCATATAAGAATGAACTGGTGAAGGACAAGGTTTTTACTCATATCAACAAGTTTATTCACTCCATTTACAAACATGTGACGCCTCAAAATCAAAACATGTCAGACGCTGAACCTTTCTTTTCGCCTGGGTCTAAAAAGTCCTTTGGTTCATCCTCCACCTCAATATTGGATCACGATGTGATAGAAATGACCGATACTTATTATGTTGAGGTAAGCCGAAATATTTTATACTTAGTTTTTCATGTTATTAACAATGCTTCTAGACTATTATCAAATCTGCATGTAATGTGAATATTGTATCCGAGGAAATGCTTTCCATTCTTGGTGAATGGTGTAGAATGAATAACAGAATGTTGAATACGATTGGAAAGAGTGGTATTGTTTTCTTATTTTCCGCTTGTGAAGGCAGCAGAAGCACAATTTTACAAAAAATTATAGGAAGTATTGCTGAAGAAAACCAGGTTGTTTATCTGCGTGAAACACCTATTGCTATCCTAGAAGCATTACTGGCTGAGGAGCGGGCCTTTGCGTTCTGTTCAATTATTGAAAGGTTATACGACTATTTATCGACCTTTGATCAATATTCTTATGCTGTCAGCTCCAGAATTTTACTGGCCATACTTCCAATATCAGAAGTGTCCGACTACATTCGTGGAGAGTTGCTTGCCAAACTAGAAAAAATATGTGTCGACGATAAGAGAGAAAAAATAGGTGATAAGCGAAAATTGGCCATATTTGGATTATCCATGCTGCTTTCAATGCCAAGTTATCAGCAAGATCAAGTGACTATATTAACGGCTTTACAAAATGCATTTCGGTTTAATGATATGGACATGAAAATGCATTTGTACAAATCTCTCAGCAACTCATTAATGGTATGTAGCGAAATTGTATTAGACAGAATTCTAATTAGAGTTTAAAGAAAGTGCAATCATCCATTAACGGGCAGATAAGCCAAGAAGCGTGTGAAATTTTGTTTCACATGTTGAAATCGAAATTGTTAAATTATTTCACGATGAACAAGGATAGAGGTATTTACAATCTTGAGATTGAAAAATGTTTTGAACTTGTAAGCGAGGACGGAAAATATAGACAACAAGAACCACTGGAAGAATTATTTAAATGCTTTGCTCTTCTTGACAAGGTACTTAAAAAACAAAACTCAGACCTGTGTGGCAGCTTGTACTCCAAATTGTTTGAAAGCTTGTGGAGAATATCCGAGACATCGAATGGCTATGCAAAATTTTAACATTCATGAGGACTCGAGCAGTCATCAATTTCAGCAAATGAAAGACTAAATGTCATTATTCCTCTTATTCAAGTACTAATCGAGGAGCGTTTTCAGCAGACTTTGGAAGTTGATGAAATCTCTGTAGAACTTTTGGAAATTAATTCACTTCTTCAAAGAATGGAAAAGAAAATGTCAAAGAGGAAAGTCAAAGGAAATTATCTCACTTTCAATACTTGTAAATCATTATGCTCTGAATTGTGCAATAAGATTTCTAAGGAAACAACTCAACAATGGAGCAAATCATTACTCATTACTCTTACGAGCGTCATTGATCATGTGACTTATTATGCTGGAGAATGCAAGGAGAAATTGTCAAATAGTTTGCTGAAAATTATTACAAGAAAGAGGTTGGATGAAGTTGAAGTACTTGGTACGGAGAGGCAGACGAGTCTTTCTATGATTCGTATCATTCGAACACTCTTTGATATTTTCATAAGCTTTTACAAGGACGAAAATAGTCAAAAAACTCGATTACGACTTAAAAAATCTGAACTTGTTCAAAAATTCGAAGACCACATTGAAAGATCCTCACCATATTGGAAAAGCTTGACTCAAGACAGCTCAATCTTTGAAAAAGTCAGAATGAAAATTCTTAACCTCATTACTGTTTACTTTGAGGGTGTCAAATTAAGTGGAAGTGAAGAATTTACGGAAAACAGCTCTTTGGAAAAGTTGTTAAAATTCATGTTCAATGAGCAACACATTCAAGAAACTCTCACACAAGAGATACCCAACACAACGGAAGAACAAGAAGAAAATTTGGAACTTCACATGAAACCGCTTGATTTCATTACCATGACGTTTTATTTTTCGAAATTACTTTACATGGAAAAGAATAAGAATCCACGAGGATGTTCCACCTATTTGAAATTGATCAAAACCTTTGCTGGTATTCATCCATTTGTCGTTTCCATGGGTATTCCTTTTGAACCAAGACAAGATCAAAACGATGACATGTCTACGAGTAGTAGCGAAGACGATGACACTTCTGATATTGTTTCTCCTCTTTCCATGGATCCACGTCTTCGTAAATGTTGCCTCATGATCGAGCTACTCATTATGAACGAACTCAAATCTGTGTCGAGTGCTCTTTTTGTGAAAGAGATTTTAATGTTTTTGCTCAATTTTTCCAGTGTTTCAACATCACTCGACTATTGCAAGGACACCATTGTGTCCTGTATTGAAGTGTGTAAAACATCGAGTAACGAGTCCACAACAAGGAGGAATGATTCAGCCAGTCGATCGTTCCACATTAGTATGTGCAACATGGCCAACATTATCAAAACACGAGAATGCTCATCCAAAGCATTGGCAGTTATTTTGTCCTACGTCGAATTGATCACAGTCAAAATGAATGAGCAATTTAAAAAGAAAGGCGCTTCTCAAGGCAGTACTTCAAATCGACGAACTGAAATTTTCAATGTGAGCTCAACATTTTCTGAACGCGCCCGAAAAAATCAACATGCTCATCTCATTCTTCCAGGATCAATATTTGTGAAAATTAAGGAATGTTTAAGCGCAGGTGTGAAATTAGTTCATGGAGAGTATGCAGAATTTGGAAGTACCGATTCAGTAACTTCCAAGCTCGATAAGATCATGACAGGCCTGTGTAATTATGTCATTAACAGTTCGATTGCTTTTAAAAAGAAAATTAAGAAAAACTTGGATCGATCAACTTCAGCACTAATTATTGAATGCAGTGCCTCGTTCCAGTCTGTATTTGATACCATCTCGAACGTCATGTCACTACGAGGAAGTATTTCTACAGCGAAAAATAATATGGAGGTAGATTTGACGAAAAATTACACAAAATTAGAGCAAGCAATGGAAAAGATGTGCTTTGAAATTCGAGAGCTGAATCGGGCATATAAAAACAGAAACAAAAAAGCCAAGCTGCAACGATTGGTAATTATTGAAGAGTTGACAAAATACAGGTTGATTAATGAAGACATGACAACGCATAATGACGAGGAGAATGAAGAAGCGACACAAAAGAGAAAGAAAGCTGGCTCTAGCTCAACATCCAAACGTAGAAAAAAGAATTTGGTTCTACGAAGCAAAAACAAGTACATTGACCATGCACTTTGTGTAGAAGATGAAGATTATCATGATATTCATGCTGATCTTGAAGATTGGATTGATGATGACAACTGGGAGCCAGCATATTAATTGATCGTTGATTCATAATGTCATGAAAGCGGTAGTCATTCCCTTCTACACGATCTCCAATTAGGAATGTATTTACATTTTTTCACATTCTAAATTTGCAATAGCAAAGCTCTTCTTTTCTCCTCTTCTGTAAGCTCAATAGAATTGTACAAGTATGAAATATAATCCTCACCCAACGATCCATTGTCTTTTGAGAATACTAATTGATCATAATCTTGTTGTTGAGAATTTGCTTGACGTTTTGTTTTGGCAAGTTTGTCAATAGCTCTATAACCAATATGCTTCCACCAACCAAAATAGTTCACGTTATGGAAATGTTCAATGTCGTGAAGCACTCTCTTCATTTCATTCACATATTCCGTTTGAGAAATTTGAATGGTGGTGTTGAGAGATTGAATCCAACTTGTATCTGTTAACGTGGGTCGTACATGGAAGTAAATATTATTACCACAAGCATGTTCGTTGTCTTCCATTTTAGTGGGAGCTGTGGCAAGCAATTTTTCAAAATCTTACAAGAATATTTGCATAATGCTTCAATGTCCTCTGCTTGAATTACTTTTTTGAGAGTTCTCTACAGTGTTGAATAGAGTTGAATGATAATATTATTTTGGTAAAAATATGTTGTGACCACAAATAATACATACATGTAGCTTGTTTTTTCGAATGAGTTTAGAAATTAAGAATGGATCATCTTTTGTCATTTGATGAATAATTCGTAAGGCAATGGTGACTACATAGATATTTCTCCAGTTTGGCTTTGTGGAAAATGATGCGTTGGTTTTGATAGAAGGTTCTCCTCGCATAAAGCTATTGGAATAGTCACGAATTAAAAAAATTAACCTATTCTTGAATACTCTTAAAAAAACTTACAATACTTCTGCATTCGTATCGTCATGATAAACAAACGCCTTAATATCCAATTCAATTAATCGAAATAAAAGTACATAAATTTCAGCCTCACCAAGCAAATGAATGAGGTATTTGGCTTGCATGAGACAGCTCTTTCTCCAATTTTTGATAAGCAAGAGCACAACTGACAGCAACGATTTGAGAAGAATGTTGCAATACCTTCTCTTCTCGACGGTGGAAAAGTTGACACCGCATTCTCCTTTGGTAATTTTATCGAGAATACTCAACATGAGCACCACAAAATCAGGTAATTCTTCAAGCAATAATCTCTTCATCGTGTTGAATTTTTTAAAGGTGAATAAAATGATTATTTAGACATGTACATAATAATCAGTAACAATGTAACATGAGCACCACAAAATCAGTACTACTTACATATAATACCTCTTTCATGCTTGGATTTTCAATAAGTGCTCTCGGAATAGAACTGTCTGTGACCTTCTCTGAAGTATCTTTCTTTTCTGGAGCTTTTTGATATACATCAATGGCCTCTTCAACAATCTTTGAAGCATTTCCTTGATTCACTTTAATGTAGGCTTCCTTCATTTCTTGTGCCACTTTCAGTCTCATGGACTTGGAACGTTCTTTTTGTAGCACTTTGGTGATTTTAGTGTACTTTTTCTTGTGAGAATTGTCTGCATCACAAATAAATAGAATGTGTAACGTCTTGTGCATGAGCATGACCAATTTCTTCAGACTGTGAATATTGGCACGATCAGTGGCATCGCTCAAAACGCTCTTTCTAAGAAGTGTTAAAAGGACAATAAAGAAGTGTTCAGAATTTTCCTTCTTTCCGTACTGAGTTCGTGATTCGTTAACATTTCGGTCAAACAAGTCATACTTGAGCTCGTCAAGAACCTCCTTGCTTGGACTCCAAGACAGAACTGTTAAAAATACATATAAAATGTTGGCATAGAGATTAAACCACTTTTCTTTTTCCTTGCACATCTTTTCGAGCTGTTCTGTGGGAATTGAGTGAGAAACCTCTATATTTGCTAATGCAAATGCATGGTGTTTGAATGCATAAATGATGGTTCCCAATCCATTACAATCCAGAACTGTGCTACAATTCTTTTTGGAGTTTGCAAATCCTCCAGTCACACTGTTTGCGTTGCTAGCGTATCCCATGACCACAGCAAGCAAATGATACCCGTATTCCCAGTGACAAGCTTCAATCTTTTCCAAAATGAAAATAACATTTCTTTCTGTCACTTCATTACCAAATAGATTCAAAATGTCAGAGCTTTTACATATGGCGATTTCTGCACTTTCTCTCTTTTCAAAAAATTCATCACACGCGTCAAGTAATTGAGTGTGACCTCTTTCTATATCACTCGTGTAGTCTTCCAATGCACTCTTGTTCATTATTTTAAAGTTTTTTACCTGAACGTAATCCAACAAGTAATTTTCGTGTTGAATGAAAAAATTCATCCCAATGGTACACCATTTGGAAAAGTGAAAAATTTCATAAAAATCAGAATCAAGTCAATCAGATAATGTCATGAGAAATGTGATTGTAACAGTGGGTGTAACCTACATTTTCTGAAAATTTAGAAAAGGACAAATTTTTCTTCTTTGTTTTCAGCTTTTTGAAAGCACTTCCCAGTGACTCACCGGGACTTCTTGAAATTTCGTGATCTACAATACTGCTTTCACTCTTTCTAGGCTGTGGAGATGATACTTCTTGCGAATAATCATCACCATTAATATTGTACTCAATATTTTCTGAATGAAAACTTTTACGGTCATTAAACAGAGGCATCGGAGGCGATGATGATCGAGTTGGTAAAAACGAGTGGTCAATTCTATTACTTCCGATATTGTTACTGCTGTATTGATCGAATATATCATCACCACCTCGGTGATCGTGATCCGATGATGATGACAACCGTTCCTTGTTTCCATAACGATGATGTCTTTTTTCCTCTTCAAATTCAATCATGGATGGAGAAAATGGTTCTTCCATGTCATTTGCTGTATGATTGTTGCTATATCGACTAGATGATCCAGTAATACTATTATTGCTCTCACCCACACTTTGTCTTTTTGATTCAATTTTCAATCCCGACGTTGGTGCTTTCTTTCTGTTGCTACCACCACCGCTGGCGAGTTGCTGAGAGAGTCCACCAGCGAATTTTTTCATTTTTTTCTGTTTTTTGTGATTTTAATTAATTGATTACTAATCTCTGCTGTTAACGAAATGAATAAGTTTACATAATGATGGTGGAGAATTTATTTTGTATTTTGATTTTCAATTGTGTTGAACAAGCACGATGTGTGTTACTTTTTTTGATTCAAAAAGAGATGGATCCAATCCAAACTCTAATCTTTCATTCATGAAAGAACATGTTACTACTTGGAATATTGAGTAATGGAGAAGAGTCGTCATTAGAAGTTGCACTTCCATTGTTCATGCAATTAAGCATCAACAGAGAGTTCAAATCTTGTAAAGTATTGGTGTCGAGAGGGAGTGACTGTTGAACATTGATATTGCTCACTACCTGTTGAATTGGAGGTGTCAATGTTGTTGCAGTCTGAAAAGGTAGAACCTGTTGATCAACAAGTATTGGAGTTGAGAAGGAGATCAAATCTTGCAACGAACTGAGGTCGACAGGTAGAGTTTGTTGTTGAAGAGATCCATGAGTAGTAGGATTAACCACAGATTCTGAATGACTAGACACCATTGTTGGTGAAGGATTCTGATCGAGTGGTTTTGTAAAAGTTGTTGCAAGGCATGAGGATCACGTTCAAGCATAGTCGTCAAGATCTTACACAGTTCTTGAAAATTAGCATCGTTGAAGGTAGTGTTTGTTGGTGGTTGAGGTACATTGTTTACCATTGATGACGAATGAGAATGTAATAATTCGCCATGATGATGGTCATGCTGACGTGGAGGATGTGGTGGAATGAACGAATTGACAAACAATGTCGTTGGTGCTGGTACGCCAGTTACTTGTTCTTGGTTCGTATGAGCATAGGCGTTGGGTTGGGATGTCTCGTTACATGAACCCATTATTTGGTGTATGGATGAGTCTTGGCAGCTATTCATAGCTTCTGGAGAGCCTTGTCGATACTGATTGGAAGGGTTCATAGTGTTTACAGTGTTGTTCTGAAGAGAATTCAAATAACAGATGAATGGAATAGTTTCATGAATCATTTGTTCAACCTTCTCTTGAATTTGGGCAACCACTGAAGCTTGGTTGGGTGAGGACGAGGAAGGGGTTGGTGATGTTTTCATCTTCTTGGTTCTTTGATCTTCATAGAGTGGTTGTTGACATTATTGTTGTACGAAATACTTGTGGTCGTATTGAAAGCACTTGGAGCCTCTTGAAGATTTGGTACATTATGATCCATGGTCTTTCTCTTCTTGTTGTTTGATTCTTCCTTCAACGTTTGAGTAGGGATTTGGTTCTGCTTTCTCTGTGGTGGTCGAGGAGAGTGCTGGTTGTTATTATTATTCATGATTGATCTTGTTGGAGGCTTATGAACTTCCTTCTTGTTGGTGGTGGTCGGCAAGGAAGTAGATGACCGAGAAGTGTCAGTAGTTCTAAATTGAAGCAGTTGAACCTCGCTCGATGAAGTGATATCTAATTCAAAGTAATTCTCTTTGAAAGCCTTTGTATTAATTTGCTTTCTTAATTTACGGGGTTGGCGACCACTGCTTGTACTCACATCAAACGAAGGGCTATTGGCAATCGTTTGGGATGATCCCGAATCGCCCATGGAATCATTCGATGATGAGAGGGATGGAGAAGAGTTTAGAGTCGTATTGGTGGCACAAGAAGATCGGAGCTGTTTGGATGATGGCATTCTGATATCGTTGTTGTTGCTTGCAGAGAGAGGTGAGGTTTTACACGAACGATTCGTTCCGTAATTGAAATCAAAATATATTGCAGAGAGACGAGCAGCTGTGTTCTATTATTGTACTACAACTGTTGTAGGTGGAACAGTTAAATAGATCACTTGAAAATTATATTCCGTCCTTTCAATGTCGAAGTTTGTGGATGTTTCTCAGAGAGGTCTTGGATTTGTTCGTTTTTATTTGAAGTGGAGAACGAAATCTTTTTCGCTGACGATGAGTATAAAAGAGCCCACAGAATCGATTCAAACGAGCAAGTAATCACTCAATCACTCCCTCAACCCAAATCTTGCGGACACTCGCAACAGTGAATCTCTCTCTTCATCGTCGTGCATTATTGTTGCTCTATCAGGGTATTTCGTAATTGACTTCCACAGCTTTGACACGAATATACAATTTGAAATACGTTGTCTGAGATAAAGACGTGAGAAGTCCGTTCTAATTAGGAACCAAGACTGCCATTGAAAGAGAGAGAAGTTTGGATAGTGGGAAAACTATTGGTTGACCCTAGTTCATTTGGGTTAGTAAGGGTGAAAGATGAGTCCACGAAATTTTCAAAATTGCATTTTTTCAAAATTGAAACTTGACAAAATGATGTCACGAATGCTTCAAAATGTTAACGAATTCAGAATTTGGAGAACGCCAAAAAAGGTGAAGAACTCTTCAGGAAGACAACATTGGCTTTTATGTTAAAAGTTGTCGAGAAGATGAATCCTGTACTAATACAAGAGTATGGAAATATGGACAGCTCATTTCGCGTGTTTGGATTTCATGAGTAGTTGTATGTGTTTCATGATTGAAGGACAATGGGTGACATTTCATAAATCTCACTTCTTTGTTGTATCATGTTCACACCTTCTTTCTACAATTTCAATTACTATCAAAAGTTTATGGTTTGATGGCAGGTTCAGCAGTATCTCTGACCATCCACACAAGTATTAAATGATGTCAGTGAAAACTCATGAACATGGAATGGTGATCAGTGCATCTAGAGGAGATGATTGAATCCAGAAGATACCAAATGACAATGAAAAGATTCAGCCTTATGAAGCGATGTGTGAAAATCATAATTCTCGAAAAGAATGCATGTCAATTCCCATTTAAAGCCAAGTTACTTTGGGACAAACACATTCATGTTGTCAACGAGGGAGTGTTTTCACTTTCTTCAAACACACTGGCATAGTTTCAAAAGGGATTAAGGAAATTTCATGTCTTGACTTTTCTCATTGTCGTAGCTGAAACACTGTGTTGGAACCTCACACGAAAATTTTGGCAACTAAGGAACACTGAACTCCAAAAAAATGGGCAACAATCTTTCTCGTAAAAAGCACAACCGTGCAGTAACCGCAACACATAACGTTGTGAGCAGCAGCAATATTAATCATCTCCAAAAATCGGATATCATTTCATGTGCTACGTTATTTAATCAAATATTTCAAATCCGAGAATTATTTCATATTATTGTGATGAATGGATTGTTGTCCTTTGGCGACCTCTTACAATGTGAACGAGTTTGTAAATTATGGTATCAGTTTATGAACGGAGATGGTTCCGATGATTGTGGAATGTGGGGAGATTTTGTTCATGCCATTCAGCATACTGCCATGAAAAAGAGTCCTTTTGGTTCGTTGAGGACAGGATCCTCTCAACAACATGAAAAGATTTCAAAAATTCACGTGATGATTATGCAACATTTGCTTCATCGGATGGAATGTAGATCCGACTATACTTATTTAAAACGGTTTTTGAATATTAACGTAGATGAAAATACTGTGGGCTCAAAATCGAAGAAGCCACAATGGGTTCTTCAACGATATGCAGCACAAAACGACATGCAGTATCAAGATGCGTGGGGTTGTTTGTGTAATGTTTCAAAGATTTCGAAGTTTATCATTACTACAGGAGACAAGCCGCAGCAAGCTACTCAAAGATTCCAATTACAAAGAATTTGCTTTAGTAAGAAATATTACTTTCAATATCGATATTATGTTGATTCCGTGTTCCAATTTCAAAATTTAGAACATCCTGAACAGTCGATTCTGTGTTTTTGTAGAGGAAAGGAAATTTCACAACCCCAAGACAATACAGACACTGACATAGTCTTGCAAACAACAAACAACGCAAGTCCAGCTTTTTTAAATGATTGTCACGTTTATAATGCAATTATTTTAACACAATTTACAGAGCAAGTGATGAAACAAAGTGAAAATCTTCATGGTTACTTTGATACCTTTTTGAGAAAGTACAAACTTCAATCACTGACCAGTGAAGAGGATGGTGGCAAAGAGGAAGAACCTGTTTTAGAAGAATCTCCACCTATATTTCAAAGAATTGCAAACGACACTCTTTGCAATTGGCTTTCTTTTATGAGAGATCTTGTGAAACACGAACAACGTCTTGAATATCTATATTTTGAACTGATGAGAGTTATGTTTTACCTATGCAGAGGAAATTTTTATGACACATTTTCAATCCAGTTTTACAATGAGCTTTCACAGCTGTTATCCAATTCTAAGGATTTCATGGATTCTTCTGAATCACAACAAAATATGAAAACAAAATTCGATCAATGGTATCACGAGGAATACATGGACAAGTATTTCAAAAGCGTCAACGATTTCGAATTTGATCATTTCAAATGTTTTGCTAAACAGACCTATTCCTGCACAGGAAGTATTGTGCTCGAAATGAGCACTTGCTTGCACTGGTACTTTCCATACGAAAAGATGGAACTAGTTTTCAATTTGCAGCGAAAGGACTTGCATGTTTTCGAAAACGTGGACGTTATTTGTCTTGATCCTCAACTCGATCGAATCAACTTTATGGATTATACGAGACCACCACTTTGTACTTTTGTGTTTGGGAATTGAAGAGGTACAAATAAATTTATTCACCCAACAACGACTCGTGAACTTGCACAAAGATCTCAATCACAAAAAAATGACTTCGTTGGTGTTTGATCTGGGCTCGAGTCAATCTCGTATTGGTTTCTCTGGTGAGGATGCACCCTATGTAGTGTTCCAAAGTGTGGTTGGTCGTTATCATAATCATCAACAAGATTCAATTTTTTCATCATCATGGGATCCTCAAGTTCAGCTCATTTCAACGACTCCCCAAGATCAATTTTTAAAATCATCATCAACCATTCCGGAATATTTGGATATTGAATATCCCATCGAGAGAGGAGTGGTTACTCATTGGGATTCAATGGAATTATTGATAGAACACTATTTAAATGTTCTTGCCAATAAGCAACATCCGAACAATTCAAAAGCTCAAGAAGACGCCTTGACTTCCATGATGATTCTATTTACAGAACCTGCTCTCAACCCTATTGAAAATAGATTGCAATACTTTTCCTTATTATTTGAACGTTTTCAAGTACAGACAGCTCAATACCAGCTCACTGGAGTATTATCTGTCTATGCTTCTGGAAGATGTTCTGCATTCAGTATTGAATCTGGAGATGGCGTGACCACTATATTGCCCATCTACGAGGGACATACCATGCCAAGTTGTATAAAACGATTGGATTTGGGAGGAAGAGATATCACGGATGAGTTGATGAAACGATTGATGGAGAGAGGCGAGTTGTCATCCATGATGAATAATACTTTATCTGCAACTAGCAACAACCAAACTTTCAAGAGTATGAATCATTATTATCAATGTCACGAACAAGTGAAAAAGATCAAGGAACAACAATGCTCCATTAGGACATATTGGGAAACTTATGATGATACGACATTCAAGCAATATGAACTTCCAGAAGGTGGCGTTTTGAAATTGTGTGAACGAGATTTACAAGAGTGTGGAGAGCTCATGTTTCAACCAGAATGTTTCATGCACACTGACACTTCTGCCAAGAGTTTGACAGGTTTAGGAGATTTAATTTTCGAAGCAGTGAGTGGTGCTGGAATTGATTGCAGAAAAGATTTATATGGAAATCTTGTGTTGAGCGGAGGAAACACTCTCATGTCCAACCTGGGCGCAAGAGTGAGCAGTGAAATGATAGCAAGAGCTCCCTCTGCTGTGAAAATCAAAGTAGTGGCCCCTCCTGAACGGCTTCATTCAGCATGGATTGGTGGCTCAATTTTATCCTCTCTTTCTACCTTTCAATCACAATGGATTACGCGAGGAGAATTTCATGAAGTTGGACCTTCAGTGGTATTTAGAAAATCACTTGTTTAAGTTGTGCATTCACTGTGAGCCATTATACATTCTCTTGTGGAGTCATCAACCTTCCAGTTCAACTAATTTCTCTTTGTGAGCATTGCAAGTTCATTGTGTGCAAAATTATTTCCGGTCATTGTTAATTAAACACATTGAGGTGAGACATCACCGAAAAAAATGTCACCATGGAACAAACTCATTCCGAACTGGTTTTCGAAACTAGTATTGAAAAACTCGGACAACAACGACCATGAAACCAACAAGACGAACTCCTGCTTTGCTCAAAGTGAAATTCCAGAAAGAAGGATGACACATCCTATCACAGGACAAGTATTACTTCGACTGACAGCTATCAAGAAAGACGTTGGCCAACATGTTGTGTATCAATATGAAACAACCTCATTGACAAATCCGCAATTATTGATTGCAATTTGTTCAAATCGAGAGCTCTATGGACAGCCATGCAAGGATTGTGTGACATCATTGGAATTGAAAATTTACATTTCTGAAAATAACTCAAATAATTCATCTATTTCTTATCAAAAACAAATAGAAGCATGTAGATTATGTGGACTACTCGATTATTTCTCAAGTGAACAAGCAGCATGGACTTATTTAATTGAATTTTTAGATGGGGGAGAAGGATATGTGAAACAACATGTTGCAAGATTGGATATTGGATGTTTATTGGAATTGAACGAGAAAAGAATGATTGAGAATTTTATTGTTAAAAAGAGTGCCACTATGTCCTCCGAAGAATTGGTGTCGTATTGTGTCAGTTGTTGTCATGAATCCATGATCAGTGACGAAAACGTGACAGAATTTCATTTTGATGAACTCAAATTATTCAAATCAAAATTTAACATCAATTTGAGAAGAAAATGGATGAAAATAGTTTACAAATCTCAAGAACTTGAATATGAGGAATGTTTGATTGAGGACATGCCATTCTTGTGTTATAACACACTCATATTCAATGGAGAAATGATTCTCAAAAGCATCTTTTCATTCAATACTCATTTCTTGGAACAAGTTCCAGAGTATTCACAAGATCTGGTGTTCAAAATTGACAAGAGACATTTCCGTCATCCATGTGTTCAATTTGCCAAAGAAATTCTCATCCAAGTGTTTGGGTTCAAACGATTATTGCTATTCGAAAATAATTTAGTTTCATCCAAAACACGACCATTGTTAAAAGCAGTATGGACATTGATCATGACACAAATTCATGTTCCAGAATTTGCCTTAATATTTCCTGTGTTTTGGCCTCAAACAAGTGAATTACCTGATTTACCACAAGCTCTGTGGAAGATCATGACAACGACAATGAATAATGATTTTGAGCCTGAGACGTTGCATGACATTTCCATAACTTGCAAACACTACACTTTTGAGAACACTGATTTGTAATCGAAGAACAACAACAAGTACATTTTGAATAATGGTGTGAAACTTTATTTCATCAAGCAGTGTATTACAGCAGGATGCTTGTCCTGGCCCCAAGAAAACGAACAACAACAAGACCATGTCCATAATCATTGATCATTGAAGACAAATAACTTAACATACGCGACTGCCACTTCTTAAACATCCAACAAAGACCTATCACTGTGAGTTCAACCAATTCAAACAAACACCGCTCTGCTCTCATTTAAAAACAAACTATGTTAAAATAAATGTAATGTAAGCAGTATCATGTTGATAGTATATTGAGATTTCTTGCCTCATTATGGCTAGTTTGGAAATCCAATTTACAGCTTTACTGAAAACCAGTAACAAAAGTTTTACAACATGAAATTACAATGAGATTCCTTTTCACTGTGGAATCACAGGCTTTGCAAAGGCTTTAAAAAATTGTAGTTGGACCAACAACGGACGAGCGGGAGTGATGAACAGCTTTGAAACACTTATAAGTTTCTCTTGAACCACCACCACCTTAACACCAATAACAAAAAAATGGTTCCACAACATCCATCATCATCCAATGAATACAGTATGTCCAATAACGCTGCAAGTTACCTAACCCTGAGCGTCCATGAAAAAGCTGCAGTAGACGCTGATAATGAGCGCAATATTGTACTCATTGAGCAGAATGGGAATTCATCAACGAGCTCAAAAAGCTCGTCAAGCAAGACTTCCTCTCCTCAAAAGGGAGATTTGCAGGTCGATGAATTAAGTGAGTCAAACACCGAGTTTGATGAAATGGAGTCTTCCTTAGGAAAAAAAACCATGGTAAGCCTTTCCGGTATCCATAAGGCTCTAGTGGAGCTCAAAGACTACGCGAAAAAGTCTGACGACCGCCAACAGGAGATGTTGAATGTAATGCGCGAGACACAGCAGCAGCATCAGAAAGTGTTGAATGAGCAACGGCAACAGCATCAGGAAGTGTTGAATGTGTTGTATGAGCAACGGCAACAGCATCAGCAACAGCATCAGGAAGTGTTGAATGTGTTGTATGAGCAACGGCAACAGCATCAGCAACAGCATCAGGAAGTATTGCATGCGTTGCTCAATGTAATGCGCTCCTCACAACAACAGCACCAGGATTTGATGGGTGTGTTGATTGCGCAACAGCAAGAACAAAAACAGCAGCACCAGGATTTGATGAAAGAACTACAAAAACAACAAAATAATAATAAATAATACAGTTTCTACTACTTTCGTTGGTGTGTGTGAGGTTTCGATAACAATCCCGATCTTGATCTAAAAGAGGGGCTTTTAGCTGAGTGAGAATTACCGGCTCTTTTAGGATCTTCTTTTGCTAAATACCTATTCGTCTGCCTACTCCAGATTGCTGTAAAAAATCAAAACAATCGAACGTAATAACAATACGTCCATCACAAAAAAGGCATCGTGTAACAAACTCATTCCCAATAAATTTTCGAAACTAGGTTTCCTGTTTTTTAGCCTCAAACAAGTGAACGACCTGATTTACCACAAGCTCTGTGGAAAAATCCTAACAACGACAACAAATAATGATTTTGAACCTGAGACATTGCATGACATGGAAACATGGATCTTGGTTATTCTCAAAATTGTTTGCCTCATTGATTTTTAATCCAAGTAGAACAACAAGTACATTCTTACTGCAATTCACATGTTTTTCGTTGTTGCGTGAGGTCAACATGCAACTGTGCACAGCTCCTCAAACCATACAATGCACTGTTACAAGCCACCTCCAATACTGTTCTATCTTGTGCATACTCATAAACACCAGTGACATGAGGAAAGTTCAATAATGTACGAGAAATTTGATTCTCAAACTCGTTGGCAGTATAAATATCTGAGAGCACGAGAACAATGGGAGAAAAAGGATATTGTAAAATCACCCGACGTAAGCAAGGTAATAACTCAACGGTTTCCAATGTGTCAAGGTTGATCTCTGACTTGATTTCTTTCAATTTCATAGAATCAAATAAAAATATCACTGCATCACTGAAATAAAGAGCATCGCGATTCTTCCACAATTCATCCAAATTCTCTTCAATTTTCTCACAATAATTTCCTTCTTTGAAAAATGTGTTCTTGAAATTCATCTCAGTGTTTGATTCATTGCGTGCAAATTTTAAGCGACAATTCAATCCTTGAATAATAGTTTGAGAAATTGTTAAACTACAATAAGGTATGAGAGGACCAGCTTCTGAATAGATGTAATATTCAAAATCTCGAAGTAAATTATGTCGATCATAATTTTCATCGTTCATTAATTCATCATCCATGTGAAAGGCAATGTGAAGAGGTAACAAGGATTTTGAATCCTTTTGTATGGGTTTTGTAGAGCTACGTAACCGAACTAGTGGTTGGTTATTAAATTTCCAAAAATTACATGTTAATTGTTGGATTTCGAAATGAAGAATTTGATTATACATTTCGAATAGAGTCATGTCCTTGTGAAATTTGTTAAATAATTTTGAATATAAAGATAAATGTTGAGTGATGCAATCTTTGATGGTTTCAAGCTGTGAATGTATGTCATTCTGATTATATTTGGGAATATACATAATTCCATCTTTGGTAATAAATAATTGTGTCAAAGTTTTATAGACATGGAAAAGAGTTTTCACCTCTGTGACGTTTCTAATCCAGGGAGTATTTGTTTCATAACGTTTATCAAACAAATAGTCTTGATCATTTGCAATTTTCAACTCGATGTATTTTTCAAATTTTTCAACCACACGTCGATAAACATTCCAAATTCGAAATTGCATAAATTTAAATCCATACACATCTAGAATTTCTTGCACATTATTTAAAAAAAAATTTTGATATATTTCCGACTTATTATTTGGACTGATGAAGTTTTTGTAAAATTGTAACCATTGAAATAACACTCGAAAAATCGATCGTTTATCGCAATACGAAAATATTTCATCAATGAGATCGAATTGACCCTGTTCTACAAGCAATCGGAGTGGTGGTGTCATCTCCAATATTTTGTTGATTTTAATTTTCTTGAAAGATTTTTTAAGAACAAATTTCGAAATTTTTTGAATTTGGAAATAATAATTTTGTTTAATGTGAAATCAACTCTTCAATGGTAAATCCATATTTCGATCCAATTTTTTGCATATTTTCATTCAGTGTCCTTAATAACATTTCTGATTTGATGGTTTTTTCCAAAATTCGAGGAGAAGTTGGAAATAATTTCATGTTCGAACTTGTTTCAGAAGAAGAAGATAAACTCTCATTGCTTGAATGTTCGTCTGACGTAGAATTTTGATATTTTCGATTTCTGAGAATTTCAACAACGGACTGAATGGAGGAAATCACTTCGACCGTTCGATTTCGAGCAGAGCTGTAATAGAGTGAAGTTGGTATTTTGGTATTCATGTTAATATGTGAAACGAGAGTGAATCGTGTTTGGTTTTCAGAAACTTTTTCAATAATGGTTCCTATTGACAATTGACAGTTAGGAGTCCATTCATCAAAAAATACTACCAACCTCCAAAAAATATTCCACGTGTATGATTCTTCACAACATCAATCTTATCCTCATTGTATTGATAAGGAGCCCTCACCAATGTAAAATTCGAATAAGGATCTTTACAAATTTCTCTAAAAATTTTTTCACTTCTCGTTCCATTCAAATCCCACATGGCCAATGTTTCATTTCGCAATGACATGCTCACTAAAAACTCTCTTGATTTCAAAGGAAAACCTAATTTGAAAAGCATTCTTGTGGCCCAAGTCGAGTGAAATTCATCTTCTTGACAAGATGTCATGTTTTCACACGAATTGGAATTCCCATTTTCTTTCAACGGAGGATTTGACAATGCTCTCCTCTTTCTATTTGTGGAAAAATCACATGACACATATTCCAATGGATTGGATTCTTCATTCATTTGATCTCCAACAATTCTCGAATATTCAGCATCCAAAATCGAATACAAAACTTCCAACGGAGATGCATTTAAAATTCCAGTTTGTTTAAATAATCGATAAGATTTCTTCTTTTTTGGATGTTTTAAGTCAGCAGTATAGGCACATGTCCAATTCATGGATGCAACTGGAGCGTTGGATCCATTTTGATTTGTATTTTCTTGTTTTTCATGGTTCACAATAGGTGGATCTAATTTTGTAAATAAATTATTCGACATTGCCAATGAATGAATAAATCGAAAATGTTTTTCATGAACCATTCGATTTTGAGTGAATGGTTCTTCTAAAATTTCATCCAATTCCAAAGCTAGTTGTGTTAAATCTTTTGTAAGTAATTGTTGATTTAAACCTCTTGGAGAAAGAGTAGGAGGAGGAGAAGTGGAAGGCAATAAAGAATTGGGCGATGAGGATTGAGAATCTGATGAGGAATTGAAACTATTTACATTAAGGAAGAATTGGGAAGGTACCAATTTTGGATGATTCGTGACATTGGAATCATTTTCTTGAGATGATTGACTCTGAGAAGATACTGGACTTGAGTCATGAATGGCACCATTGTTATGACCAGTATTGTTGTAGTTGTTTCCATTGTTGTTTGGAGCATTAAGGTTGGATGGTAATAATTTCTTTTCTCCAATTTCCAAAAAAAATAATTCCAAGACATTATTCCATAATTGTTGACTTTGTGAATCTTGTTGACGAGGAGAGGTGGAAGTGTTGGAATGAGAAGGAGCTGAATTTGGTGGTGACTGATTGTTGTTGTTATTGTTTGAGGAATTGGACATGTTGGAGTTTTGAAGTTTTTGTTTGAGAGTTTGTAAATTTTGAAGAATACATTTCACGAAAAGGTCACTCGATGTAAATCTGAAGAAATTATCACTTTTTAGAGAGTAATGGAGATGTGTGTAAATCTTGTCAAAGATGGCTTCAAGTGAGGACAGATTGTCATGATTTCCATTTTTAGAAATTGTTGACTTTTCAAATTCTGACATGCATTGATCTTTCAGAGTTGCTGGTAAATTCACTTGTCTCGATGAATCATCTCTAATATACCATTGAATCATTTTCTTTGCCTTTTTAAATCGTTTTTTGTAATCCTCTTTTGGACACAATTTAAAATCTTCAATTTCATAAATGAGATCAAGAGTCATGTCATTGTGTTCACATGTCAAGAATTCTCGAAATGCCATCACAAAATCATCCTCTCGACCTCTCTCTAGAAATTCATTGAATTTAATCGAATAACATTTGGTCATTTCCTTGACAAGAGTAAATAATTGTGCTGCATTCGAAAGTGAACCATTCGGTGCGTTCATGGTTGTCATGATCGAGTCCATCATGATGATGATTCTGTGGTTGTGGTGGTGGTGAGGCAGAGACAATGATGAAAATGCAGAATAGTATATCAAAATCTTGGTATTTCTTTGGTTATGAATAATTCTCACAAGACGAATGAGGACAATGAAAGTTTCGAAAATCCAAAAATCGAGTGAAAAACTTTAAAGGATCAATGGAAAATTTCAACTATTCGTTGTAGACACTCAATTCCTATTCAGTGAAGAGTCGAAGAGGGCGAGGGAGCGAGAGTAAATTATAGAGTTGAGAGAGAGCGCTTCGGAAATTGAAATACTCCTCAGAAATTATTCAACAAGAGTGGAAACAACGCAAGGATTGCACGTGTTGGAAAGACACACAATCATGTAGAGGATGTTGTTGCAATGCGTTGTTGTGCACAAGGATGAAGAAGAATTATCTTGGCTTGTTTTTTTAATCATACAAGATCCAAACAATCGAGAATGGAAGGCAAGTGACAGATTTCGAAAGTGAGCATTTTTAAAAGAATTAAAAAGTACAGGACACATCACATGTGATTGTAATTTAAGGAACTTTTTAAAGTCGTTGATGACCATGAAGATGGAAGAATGAAGGAGAATTAATAGCATGACATGATAATTTTCAAGATCAGCATGAATATATTCATACTTGGTTTATTATTGTTGCTGTGGTTCTTGGGACATTAAGTATGAAATAATGTCACGAAGAGAAATGACTTTGCAAGGATGAAGTTGCTTGTCACACACATACATTCTGTGGATTCTGTTGGCTGCCAATCTTCCAATAACAAAACCTAGTTCAGTTTCTTCAGAGCATGAAATTGCTGGGTGACTTTCGTTGAAGGATTGTTCTCGAATGTGTTGAACAAAGGTGTGAACGCTTTGATGAAGTGAATGATAGAGATTACTTGGGTTGATTGCCTTAATATCTCTTGCAGATAAATTGCCGATTAAAATTCCAGTGTTGTCAATGACGGCCAATCCACTGACTTTCATTTGATGCATCTTTTTGAAGCAATCAATTGTTCTCATATGTTTTTCCAATGTGATTACAGGTGAGACACCCAATGGTGCATGACCAACTTTTTGATGAGCCAACTCGCCCAAATCCTTCACATGAAGAGCACAAAAGTTGACAATTTGAGCTTGAGTCAAAATGCTGACCATCTTTCCATCCTTATCGAGAACAGGGCAACGATGTGATTTTTCCTTGACTAACAAGGTACAAGCTTCATAGAGAGACTTGTCCTCAGAAATGGGTGTGAATGGATTATGAGCGAAATCAGCAATAGCTCCAATTTGTTGGTCCTGGAATTTTGATGCTGTTTTTAATCGCGAGAAAATATCATTTCCTTGTCTGACTTCAGTCTCCCCGAAAAGTTCCACCAAGAAGGCTAGAATATCCAAAATATCAATCAAGCCAACACATTCAATACCTTTCATGACTGGAGCTGAAACAATACCAGAAGCCATTAATTTCTTTTTTCATCAAAACAAGTATCGTTGTATTGTTGTTGTTGTTGTTTTGGATGTATCATCATCAATAATTTTCATTAATTTTCAATGATGTATCGCATGATGATTTTCCATCGTTCATGATGTTCAACATGTGATCATCATTGTGTTAATAGTTTCATCAAGATCATGTTCCCGATGGTGATTATTAACAACAATTCCAGAATTAGAAAGATACAAAAATACGCTCTCACCTACCTCCAACACTTCATGAAGCTTATCTTCATATTGAAAAGTCACCATTTCGGTTGGTCTTGCAACATCCTTCACTTGCTTTTGCTTGAGGAGTTTAAATATTTCGATCGTCATTTTTTTTTTATGTGTGCGGAAGCTTCTGAAGACTCAAAATGGAAATTTGAGGAAGAGAGTGCAATTGCAATGCTATCAACATTGTTATCTTTGAACTCGTTCATCTAAATAACTCTAAATATTTGGATAGAATCTTCCAATGAAGGAATCTTTAATTTTGTTGCCATTTCTTTTGCTCACTTTTATGTTTCAATGAATCCAACAGAACCAGTTGATCTGAACTAAGGATTAACAACGGTGAATGTAACCATGTTTATTTTGCATGACTCCAAGACGTGGGTGAGAGCATCCGAGGCAATAATTCATATTGATTGGCAACAATAATTTACAACAATAAAACAAAATGAACGAATATGAAGACTCAAGTCTTCGCCATTCACAACCACTTTTCAACGTTGAAAATAAATACATGAAGGAACGTCTTCAAAAGATTGTGGATGAATCCCTGTATGATATTGATCAATGGTGTGAGGAATTGATTGATGTAAACGTACAGCAGGATGATGATCAATCTCCATTACTACTCACTCCGAAAACAAGATTTTTCAACTTGAGTCTAGATCAAGCCCATGCTCTCGTTCATTATTATCAACAATATGTATTGAAACATTCCAACAAAATAACCGAAAAAGATGAAATTGCAATACAACAATTGAAAGAACAAATTCGAAATTTATGGAACCAGGAGAAGTGTTTTATGGGAAGGAAGGTGTTTTGTAGGCTTTCCACGAGAAGTCCGAAAGATGCAGCACTCTTTGATCAGTCTGAATGTTATGGCCGATGTAAGAAATTATTGAAAAAGAAATGGATTGCAAGTTATTTGAAGTACAAGCAACGAAAGGATAGATCAGAAGCAGCTATTCCATCCAGAGATTATATTTTGAATACAGAGGCAGATGATTTTACCAATTATATCACTCACGTAATGAGTCACAGTGAGGAATATTTATCATTTATGCAATGCTCGCAACAAGGTCTTGCTGTTGAGAATGAAAATCAAGTGTTGGATGTGTTGACAAATTCGGAGCGAGTTCTGCAAGACTTGACTAGAGCTCTAGATTTTCCAGAAGTTTTTAATGTAAAATTAATATTGAGAGAATGGTGCCCAGAAATCACTTATGAATATGAATTTAGAGGTTTCGTACACAATTATGAGCTTATTGCATTATGCCAATATGATAACACGTGTTTGGTTCAGGAGCTCATTGACAAGAAGGATGAAATTTCCTCATCCATTTTACAATATTATGATACTACAGTGAAACCAATACTCTTACACAAATCCACACAAGCATCATCAGTCATATCCAAGTGGAATGGTGAAGGTAAGTTATGGTTGTTTTGTTTAAGTGAGAAGTGACAATAACCTTTACAAATGTCACGCAGTGATTATGGATTTTGCAATATTACAACCAAGCAAAAAGATTATTGTGATTGAGTGTAATCCTTTTAATAATGGAACTGGTGCTTCATTGTTTGAAGTCGATCGAAGTGACATGAAAGAACGATATAACACGAACAAGCAATTCGAATTTAGAGTTGTGACACAACAGTGGTATGCTGAATGTTCGGAACAAGCAAAATGTTTTATTGTTGTTGATATATAAAAATTATTCTAAATGAATATAAATAAAAGATTATAAATATGGTAGTAGAGATTTGTTCACATAATTCACTTATTGAACCAAAACTTCTGATGAGCCAGCTCCCTTAGTTTGTTTAGTTTGCTTCACTTTCTTTGCTCCGACCTTTGGGAAGTTGGAGTCATCGGAACCAGCAGATTGTGATCCAGCTTCTTGTTGAGACCATGAAGCAGTTGAAGTGGATTCACTGTTGTTCACAACAATTTTGGCTGATGAGACAGCAGATGGCTTCTTGGAAGTAATAGTAGCTGTAGTATTGATGGTAGCAGGTTTCACTTCAACCTCTTGCTTGGCTGGAGTAGTGTCCTTGACATTGTCATCCCAGAAATCTTGCTCGGAAGCATAAGGATCTTTGATAATAGTCTTTCTCTTTTCAACGGTCTTTGGTTGTTGAGTAGTGGTTGGCTTCTTTTCAACAACAACTTCTTCTTCTTCGCTTTCCTCTTCCTCACTTTCCACGATTGGTTTGGATGGTTGAGCCTTTTTAGTTGTTTCAGCTGTTGGCTTCTTCTTGGTTTCAGTCTTGGATTCGGAAGTGGTCTTTTTTGCTTGTGTCTTTTTCTTATCAGTTTCATCTTCATCAGAAGCTGATTGTTCCTTCTTTGGCTCTTCAAACTTCTTGAAAATGGACTTGTTTTCATTTTGCTTCTTCTTCTTCTTGTCGTTTTGTTGTTGTTGCTCAGATGCCTTCTTGGTTTCATCCTTCTTACGACCAGTAACTTCAGGTCTCTTGACCACTTGGAAATCCTCGGATTCTTGTTGTTCCTCCTTCTTGGCCTCCTTTTGTTGCTTCTTGGTTGGCTTCTCCTTGGTCTGTTGTTGCTTCTTGTTAGCAGTAGACTCAGTGACTTGAGGCTTGTTGTTGCTCTTGTTCAATCCGTAAAGTTCGGCAACATCAAGAGATTGAATTTCATCAGTGGCCTTGCTTGGTTCTTCATCAGAAGATGCTGCTGCAACAACTGAACTGGATGCCTTTTTCTCTGTCTTTTTACTCTTCTTCTTTTCAGTTTTGAGCTTTTCTGATGGTCGGGATTTGCTTCCGCTCATAAAGAAGAAAGCAATAGCGACGGCAATCAAAGGTACTATGATATAAATTAATTGCATGGTTGAAAGAATAAAATCGGATGATGATGGTTGTTATGAAGATGGATGATTACAACCGGTTGTTGATGAAGAAGAATGGAAGAGAGAATAGGCTTTTCTTCAATTTTTTGATTATGTATAATATAGGAGAGTTTGAAATCAACAGATCTTTTTGTAATCTATTCTCTTTCAAATGAATGAAGGGTAACGATAATAGATTACGACCAAGCAAAAGGTGAGCGATCTGTCAGCGGTGGAAAGCTTTTTTGATTTTTTTTCTCTTTGAAGAAAAAGACTTTGAAAGTGACGTGTTGGTCTTGTTCCCAGCCATGAATTTTTGTAAAGTGCAAAAGAGCCAAAGAACGAAAACTTCCTGCAATGTGTTGACAGCCTGTACGTATCACTTTTGCAACAATGATATCAAAAACCACATGAACAGATCATTCATTGAGGATATTGAACAACATGTTTCAACTTTTACAAGAAAATATCTGGAACAACACAAAAACAAGGTTAAGGAACAAAAGAACTTAATAACTCGATTGAGGTGCATTCACGGACAGTGGTTCAATTTTTCCTAATACCACTGAGGCTACTATTGACAGGCTCGACAGAAGAACTAAAAAGTACTTTCTCCCTCTTGAGATTGTGCTTTTAACTGTTGGCTCTTAATTTTCATCGGGCAAAGGAGAATATATTGTTGTTCCTACATGAATAGTTCAAGTCGATATTTCGAGAGTTCTCCACTCAAAAGAACAAGTTGTAAAAATTGTCATACTTGAGATCATGCGACCCAACCATCATTCGTTTGGAGATTTTTCATCGATTTCTTCCGCCGGTTCTTCTTTATTTCCAACAACTTCCTCTATTCCCCTACGAGACAACAACAACAACAACAGCAACCACTCTCATTTACCTCCTTCTTCTTCTTCCTTTCAAACACACCATGACACGAATAATACAACAACAATAACAGCCATACCAGCAGTTGAAATAACCACACATGGTTCCGAGGATCAGCGTGCAACGGTCTATTCATCCAATGCTTTACCATCATCATCAGTGGTATCATTACCACAAGAATCATCATCGTATTATTCTGTGATGGATCGAGTGGAAGAAAACCGCCGACAACAACAATTATTATTATTGAACACCACATCCAAGCTTGATTCAACAACCAACCTCCCAAATTGCAATCACCAACATCATGAATCCCTTTCCTCTCCCCTCCACATGTATAACAAGATAATATTTGAAGATTCTGAATATTTATATCGGAATGTAACACGAGATGATTTACCCTCATTGAAGAAATTACAACAAGAGTTATTTCCTGTACAATATAACAAACAATTTTATTTGAAATTATTGGACAAGAGTAAAACATACACTCTATTGTCATTCAGTAAGGAACACAACGAGCTTATTGGAGTGTGTTCATCGTCAATTTTAACAGAGGAAAAACACGATGGAGGATTTTGGCAAAATTTGTTTGGATATCCCGACAAGTATAATATTTGTTACATTATGACTTTGGGAGTGAAGAAAAATCATCGAAGGAAGGGCCTGGCAAGTCGAATGTTACAAATATTAGAGGAAGTTGTCTCTGCTGAACCTTATTTCTGTACAAAACTGACCTTACATTGTAAAGTGGACAATGAAAGAGCTCTCTCCTTTTATCGTCAAAATGCATTTTTCATTAAGGAGAAAATTGACGGGTATTATGATTTTGGGTCACATATGGAGGCTGCTTTCAAGTTGGAGAAGAATCTATCCATTGAAAATGAACATTTCAACAGCGATGTAAATTTTTTAGGGTTACCATCGGCACTGTCTGGACTCCTTACTTCTGAGAGCAGGACATCCATAGCTGTGCCCAGAAGTAGTGGATCCACTGGAAGTTTTAATGAAGTGACACCTGTAACAAGGACGAATTATAACAACAGCAGCAGCAGTAATAGTAGTGGGAGTTCTTCACTGGGGTGTCTTTCTCTAACGATACAACTTTGGAGGTTTTTTATGGATTCTCTAAAAATTTTTACTAAGGATTCTCTCACCATGTTGAGCACTTCTGTGGTGACAAATTCAAGCCAGCAACACTTGGCACAATCAGCTCTTAACAACCCTTCATCGCCAGGAGGTGGGAGTTTGCCAAATCCAAGACCTCGAATTGTTTTACAAATTCAGGAGCAAGAGTGTGAATAGCACGATTTCTTCAATCTAGTTTGTGTGTTGAGCAATCAATCGTTCATTGGTGTTATTTATGATCACATCAACCGCTAAACGGAGCTGTTTTCATACAAACAAGGAGACATTTCCCAATAGCCATGGTGCCAATTCGATTAAAAAACGTTTTTCTTACCTTCTTGATATTTAAAAATGGAAATGAAAGTAAATAGTTTAAAAAAATCAAAACAAAAAATACCAAAGATGAACTCTCCACCCACCAGCACGAGTAGCGTTGTTGCTGGTTCCATGATGATTTCGGGCTCATCAACGCCAAGCACACCGGTTTCCATCGCTTCGACCAATGTGTTTGGTGGTATTGCTCCGCTATTACCATCGGCATCAACAGAATCGTCCGTACAACAACAACAAGAACACACACCAAGTTCAAAAGGAGTGCGAGCATGGCAAATATGCCCTGGATCCATTAACCCATATCATCAAGCCTTCTCATGGACCACGCACATGGGAGATGAAATGATTGCCTATGCCAGTGGAAAATATATCATGATTTATTCCGGAAATAATTTTCTTCAAATATTGGAGGGTCATGATGACATTGTTACATGTGTAAAGTGGAGCAATCTTCACAGTAGAATCGCAGCTTGCTCAAAGGGTAAAATCATTATTTATTCTCAGGTAGAGGAGGACGAAACGGAGCATGGTTTTTCGAAAAAGACTCCAACTTGGGCAATTGAACAAATTATTAATTCTGTAGATATAGAGTTCGATTGCATGGATTGGAATTTGTATGGAGATCGTCTAATTGTTGGAGGAAGAGTTACAATGATTCTTGAAGGAGTGCCAGTATTAGGCCAAATCTATGTAAGTAGAAATTAACCAGAATTGGTAATGCGTTTCTAACACTTTGGGTCTGTCACTAATTTTTTCTGCTGTCTCAATGAACTACATACCATTCATTCAAACAAATGACATTAATAATTGATTACGTGACCATGCAATAACACTCAGAAATGGAACGTTGTTTGGAGATATGAAAATCCTACACCAGTACACATCGTGGCATATTCTCCCGATGAGAAGTATTTTGCAACAGTGTCAAAATATGATCGATTGGTAAAGGTTTGGTATCGAAACAAGCCAATAGTGATACCCTCTTTCACACCTGTGATTTCCATCACCGATACACAAGAGCCTTCTGCTGTCGAGGAAGAAGCTGAAGCATTTTCCTATATTTATTTACCTCATCCTCGTTCTGTTACATCCTTATCTTGGAGATTTAAGGAAATTGGCTCTCAAAAAAAGGACGAATTTGCAGCCAATGTATTGTTGACAACATCAATTGACAATGTCGTTCGAGTTTGGAGCGAAACCAACGAAACTGAAGATTTATCATTTTATGTTTGCTCTATAATTGAAAAAGAAACACAATCCAATGTTCAATGGTTGAATACAGCATTCGAAAAAAGTCCCAATCAAGTATTATTGCAGTATTTGCG
>NW_025407887.1:0-71836 GCF_003324165.1 Naegleria lovaniensis | reverse complement strand
GGGTCAGATACTCATGATAAGCCTTTGTTCCAAATGGTGTTATTCATGCTGGATTTGTTCGGTGGTTAAGGAAAAATTCTCCAAGTATGCTATTCAAGGTCCTACTATGGAGATGAACTCTATTGAGGATGATTCGGATTCAGGAGAGAGTAGTAGTAGTAGCAGTAGTAGTAGTAGTATGATGATGAGGATGAGGATGATCAATTTCGGGTTGGCACTTACGCGGCGTGAGAGTGCCAACGTCTTTCATCACACTGAAACATCAACCTCGTGAGACAGTTGTGAATGAATTGCGGAGCGTGATGGTTCTCTATGTGAATTATCGAAAAGATTTGAGTTTGGTAGCGTTTGCAATTCACCAAGATTTATGAAATTTTGAATATTCGCAAAGCATGTCATGAGAACTCGACAAAGGTTGTTAAACAATGGTGTGGAAATGAACAATGATTTGGAGAAGAATAGTTCTGACCATGATACTTCATTTAAGGAAATTGAAACAAAATCAGTTCTATTGGTTTTGGGCTGAAAGAATTATCATTCCAAAACGTGGAACTCAGAAGAGAGCATCTGTTTAGAATCTTGACAAAATGTGTGAAATTGAAAAATTAGATTTGTGCATTTCAGAGCCTCAAAGTCGACGTGGAAAGCCACCCGCATCGAGAAGAAGAGATGAATTTTTTAATAAGCAAGAGGGTCATATATTTATTCCAGTATTTGAGACCCTTAAATCTTTGACATTGAATGCACCATATTACTACGATGAAGCTGAAAATTTATGTTTGACATTTTAACAATTTGCCCACGCTTGGAAGAGTTGTATTACACTGTTAATAGTGACATTTATAACTCGTTTATTATCCAGCTTGCAAAATTGTGCCCTAACCTCAAGAAAATCCAAATTTTATGCAACGATGACTGTTCATCAGAACTACAGGTCACAGACGAGGGTTTATATGAATTTTTGAAGCTATTACCCCAACTTGAATATGTGTCGTTTCATCCTTGCAGTAACATTCGAGGTGAGATTTTTAAAAAAATTGGCGAGTTTTCACAATTGAAATATTTTAATATCACTCGAGGTTCGTATGACCAACCAGTACCCCTAGAAAAGGATATTCATTTTGGAGGTGGAACTCTTTCCAAACTTGAATGCATTGATTTTGGAAGCAAGGAATACTCCTTCAACACAAGTGAGGAATTTGACAAATTTGTTACCACTCTCCGATCTGTGGCTCCTCATTTGAAATATTTGGGAGATCTTTTGGATATTGACGTGAGCATGGATGATAAGAAAAAAGTAGTGCAACTCTTTTCCGATACTCTTACTGATTTAGATGTAGGCTATACGGTAAACCATTTAGCACCAATTCTGCCTAAAAATCTTACTTCCTTGCGCATGAAGATTAATGATGAATTTGTGAGCCAAAATGTGCTAAATCAATTACAGCCCAATCACAGCCTTAAAAAGCTGAGCATTACTGTTGGTCGACAAATTTCACCAGAAATCATTGTGGCAATTATTGAAAAATTGGCTGTGGATATTTATCCATGTGTGACACATCTCGAATTTTACTCAACAACAAAGCAAAAAAAAGTTTCAACCAATCCGCATGGCGAGATCATGGATACTGTTTTAAGCAATATCAAAATTTGGCCAAATTTGTTGTTTTTGGATGGGGAGGTATTGTCGATGAACAGAATTTTAGCCGTTCGACCAAGGCTTAGATTTTACTCTATGTGGGACAATGATTTGAATTTTGACGACAATGTTTCCTTGTTCTATTATCAATGGTTGGTCCTTGATCAACCCTTTGAGGAATGGTGACTTTCCAAGTATTTGTTTTAGAGGCGATAATTATCAAGATGTTACAATATTATTTGGAAATGTTTCAAATAATTTATTAAAATACAATCTCATCCTCTTGTTTTACAATTAATGTTCTTCTTGTTGAATATTATTATTTGATAATACTCTTAAAGAGTTCAAATAATTCTTTTCAAAGGATTGAATCAGATGTGAGTACGACTTTTCCATCTCCTTTTGAAATGCTTTACTCTCTTCATAGGGATTGTCAATGGTCGAGAGTCGAGGATTATATTCAGTCTCTGGTTGTGTCAAATTTGATGATACGTTTGGACCAAGTTTCACTCCTTCACGCACCTCATTCTGATATTCATCAAATAATTCATATTCTTGAATGAGTCTCTCACGTAACTTGTCTTCTCGTGTCAACGTTGAGGCCAATGTAAATTCATCTTCTGTGAACACATTGAGAGAAGAATAAATGGAATAAATTTCAAACAAATCAGTCCAATCGTCTCGTTCTTCTTTTGTTTTAACCAATCCCACAAGAATTAAAGGTTCCATCACGTACAAGTAATCTCCTTGTTCGACTCGAATTTCAAACAAATAATATTGATTTTTGTAATATCGAACTTGACGTTTTTGTTGTTTCAAAATGACAGTATCAAAACTTCTTTCTGTGGGAATGATACTATAAGTGACGTTTTGATTCCATGAAAAGGTGTGTTTCACAGGAGAGTCTTTGGTCGATTTTTCAAATATCGTCACCACTTCATTCTTGCATGACATGAATCGTTCGACAAAAATGTCATTTGGTTGAAACGATTCTTCCATGATGGTTGAAAAATTTAAATCTCCACTACTACTACCTCCACCACCACTCGAATAATGTGAACTATTTGAACCACTACTTGAACTATTATTTCCCACCAAATTCTGACCAGAATTCAATGGAGAAGCATACGACAAAGAGGATGTCTTTTTTGGTTTGATTTCCTTTTTAAAAAAATACACACTTCCTTCCTTTTCAAATAAATGTTGAGCTTGGAATGTTTGTGACTTGTCTTGAAACCATTGATTGAAATTGGATTTTTGACGAGATTCTAAATCGAGTTGATAATTGTTGGCTCGTTGTTGTTGAGAAGTGTTCGAGGACGAGTTATTATTTGATGTGGAATTTTGTGAAGATTTTTGAAGTGTGGTCGAATGTTGATCGAGAGCGTCGATGGCAGAATCTCTAAAAAATTCATCGGATTCAGTTCCTGAATTAAATAATCGATTGGTTTTCGATCGATTCGAATGTGAGGATGTGACACTTGATTTTCCATCCGTGTTGGAAAGATTCAATCCAAATATTTTCGAAATAAAAGTAGTGAGCTTTCGAGATTTTCCAAAACTGGATCGTTTCGAAAGATGATCTTGATCGTTATTGAAATTGGAATCTTCATTTGGAAAGGATGGAGAAGAAGAAGTAATCACAGGAGAAGAGGAGTTGGTGTCATTGCCACCTGTCATCATGACATGTTGTTGATGATATACTTCTTCCCATGTGGAAAATTCAGACATGACGCTATGTTCAGCATGACTTTCAGAATTTTGTAATGAAGAAGAAACGGATGAGGAAAGAATGGGTGAATTTCCAAAAACCGAAGCTCCATGATGATGTGTAGAAAGAGAATTTTCCAAATGATTTGAATTGACATTTGACACATGTTGTGAATGTTGTGGTAATAATAATGGAGAAATTAGAGGAGAGGCTTTGAGAAGAGTTTTTTTACGTTTTCCTCCAGAACTCGAGTTGGTGGATTGATTTTCATTGCTTGTTTGAGAAGATTTTTCTTGAATGAGTGAATTGACACGTGACAGACCCGAGTTGGCAGGAGGAGAATTTCTTGGATAACTACTCGAAGGAGATCGATTCAATGGAATGGGAGAAGACCTATTGTTTGTTGAAATTGTTGTTGAAATTGAATCGGATGATGATTCGGTATTATTTTCAGACGAGGGAGTTGGAGGTGTGAACATTTTTTTTGTTTGGAATTGAAAGTTGATGATTAAGAAAGGGTCAACCTTGATGGAATTATCGAACAACAAAAACAACAACAACTACTCCAATAGTCCATCCAAGTACTTGGTATTATTTCCAATGCCAGTGATTTGTAGGTATAAGTATGAATTTGTGTCATCTTTGATCCACACCACTTGATCTATTTTAATAGTTGCATTATGATGATCATGACCCGAGAACAGAATCTCTTTTGATATTCGGATTCTCTCTCGACGAATAATTCAACCTCCAGAGCTCTTGGGCAAAGACCATTTTTTTTTTTCAGTTAGGGGTGATTTAATTGATAGACTTTCATCGACCCTCAGAAACAAGTTCTTGTTTTAATTAAAAAAATTCATCCTCACATTTCCTTTGTGTTTGATTCCTATTCTTGCTTTTATACTTTAAAATGAACGCCACTACTGCATTTCGGGCTCTTGTTTTGAAGAGGCTTGATATCGTTGCTGGTACTGAAAAGAAGTACTCTAAGAAGATTGATGTGTTGTTGGCTTGCTCTCCCGTGAAACAATTTCAAGCAGGTTTGAAAAACACTGTTTATATTCCTTCTGCTGAAGAAATCTCATCCAAATCATGGCCTCAGTTGGTGGAGAGTTTTCCCTTTGTCCAACAAGTTGCATCGGTCTTGGAGAAACGGAACGTCCTTGTTGAATTTGTCAAAGGATTGGTACGAGGACAACATCCTGATGAGGAGGGATTTGCTAAAGAGTTTCTCGATAAATCTCCAGATATCCAAACTTGCTACGATCTACTGAGAAGCAACAAGTTGGAAGAAGAGCTCAAGAACATCATGTTCAAAGCCATATTGAAAGATACGCCTGTACAGATGTTTCTTGATGATCTCTTTTCTGAATTCAAAGAAGAAATTATCAAGGAAAACCTTTCATCTGCTTCGGTTATTGAGGCTGGGCTTAAGAAAAAAGGGATGCAAACAACACCATTAGTCGTCTCCCTTGCTTTAAGCGTAGGTGCGGATGGCTTAAAGAGGTTCTATGAGAAGAGCAAGCACTTTAAGTTGTGGCAGACAATGTTGGACGAGAACTCTCGTCTAAACCAATGTTGCGCTATTTCGAGATTTAGATCAGAAGCTGACAACATTGAAGTTGCACAAACACTACTCCAAGCTACTCGTGAGGCAGTGGCTGAAGAGTATAACGAACTTGTGTCCAAACATTATCAATCAACGCTTCTCAAAAAGGAGGCCCAACCAATTCCATCCTCAACAAAAAAAAAAGCGATGACCAAAACACCCACTCCACAATCATCCAACAACAAGATTGAAATCACTTCAGCTTCATCGCCTTCCTCTCAACAATCATCCAACAACAAGATTGAAACCTCTACTGCTTCATCATCCAACAACGTGGAAACAAATACATCGCCATCCTGTCAGCAACCATCCAACGTTGAAGCATTGGCCGTTTCTCAAGAAAATATGGCTGATGAAAAAATGTCGGTAGATCAAATATACAACGCCTTAATCAACAATGATCATAAGGCAATGGCTTCGTTCTATTTTTCTCTTTCCGACTTGCCTCAACAAATTCGTGGCTTAAATGAAACACTGACAAAAATGGATGCGAGAATCACAAACTTGGATATGAGAATGACAAACTTTGAAAAGAGAATGGAGAAGGAGATGAAAGAGATTCGTGATGACTTACGAATTATTAATACAAACATTGGTTGTTTATACGAAGGTCAAGTGAAACTTCAATTCCAAAAAGATGACGAATTTATAACTCTCAATCCAACAACCACCAACAATGCAACTTCCAATAATCAAAGGTCCTTACTCCCAATCAATTCTTTCAAAACTTTCACTCCTCTTTCTCCCAATGACCGTTAATGAAGGATCACGTATTGAAAAGGTTGCAGGAAAACGCAACCAACTTTCCATCGACAACAATAATGTGATTGCTATTGAAGAAAGGAAACATGGATCAACCCACCCGCATTGCAAAATCCCCCACTTGCCAAACATACTGTTTCAAATTCAATGGATGGACCTTGGGGGAATTTCACAACAAGTTCAACAAAATCCACTGTCAACAAGACGAAACATGCAGGTGATTCCAACGTTATCAACATTTCCCCGAATAATATTAATTGAATTCGATTCGCGCAAGTTGACTCTACAATGTGGACGAGGCCTTGAATTACCAGCTCCTCAACTCGTTTATGAAAAATTCCTTGCTTTCATCAAGTCGACTTAACATGCAACCTCAACCACTACCACACACTTACCTTATACTCCAAGACGACATGATAACCTATCCTCGAACTCTAGATCATCCAACCTTGCGTCCACAACCACCACAGGCTCATCTGTTGTGACCGCTGTAACCACTGTTGCGTCTACCAGCACAACAAAGCCTTTTTGACCACTCTGTTAGACACAGCAACAAGAAGATCAAGACTTCCATTTACAACTCCTTGGCTCCATCCAAAAAGAAATAAATCATATTCTGATACTTTTTTCATCAATTAGCAACCTTTAATCACGGTGTCATCGAACCCCCTTCACCTGTGTCATTGAACGCAAGCCTTACTTTCATTTTACCGCCTCAATTCATTACATTCCTAGAAGAACAATCTTACCGCTTAATTACTACAAAAGCATGTTAAAAGCCTTAAATACGTGGAGTGTGTGCTGTTAGAAATATCATCATCAAATAAAAAATCAACACATCCAATGCATTTCAATTGCGTGGCATGCAAATTCCAACACAACAAGCAACAACAAGTCTCTTCCAAGTCAGCTCTAACATTGACTCATGTTGTGATTCATATCCAGGTATCGATGCGTGATTTTGCCCTTTTGAGTCCTATTTCTCGCCATTCCTATGAATACTCATTTTCGTAAGTATGATGGTTTCAAAGTTTAACGCTAAGACAATTTTGGACTCTCATTTTAGCACGAGAGAGTTTCATGATGGAAAGAAAATTTTGAGGTCAAGTAAAAGAGAAATAAACCTCAAGAAGGGTCATGGTTCAGTGAAAATGATTAACATTAACAGATTTTCACCACAATCGATGAATTTATTGATTACTGATAATGATGTCTTCCAATGTGTTGCGCAAGAAGTACAAAGTAACGGGAGCTGTAGAAATTTTCGAAGCTACTATTTCGTCATTTAGTAGCGATGAGAAATTGTTGACAAAAATGATACAATTAGAACGTCAAATTATGTTCTACAAGGAATGTTTCAAAAACACCGTCATCAGTAGAGTTGAATTAGTCTCACCTAGCAACTTGACACTCCAAAGAGTGAAGCAGGTTATTGAAAACCATAACGGCCTCTTTGTCAACATTCAATCTTTCGTCAACAACAACACTTTTGACATCATCAGGGAAGGACACAAGCCTGAAATTGATTAAAACCAATATCTACGCTTAATAAAGTAAAGGGGAAGAATAGTTCAATTGTACAACTTATTTGTCGCTCGTAAAAACTTGAATCTTTCCTCTTGTTCCCAAGAAGAGAGTGTGGCCACTTGTTGTTCTTGACGCTTTCGATGACGTAATAAAAAAAAGAAAAAAATGATCACTCATTTCTTTATTCTTTCATCGAGAGGAGATAAAATTATTGCGAGAAATTGTAAGTAGTGTTGAAGTGTTGGTGTTCTTGTACAGAGGCATGTTATGTTTTTTTGTAATGATCCGAATGGATTTTTAAATTCGGGTGATGATGTTATGATCATGGAATTTACATGGAAACACTGAATGAATACAATGATGAATATATATACATATATACACTGAATAATATCTATTATCAATTTCAATGCATGGGTGATGTGAACCACAACCCATCAATCAAATGACAACAACAACATTTTCATCATGACCAATCTTGAACAATACTTGGTAACAACACTCCTCATCATCACTCACGATTTTATGTAACCTCCTCACATTCCGTATTGACATAATATGTACCCGTCATTCATCACACATTCACAACATACTCACATACGTAGATCGTTACGACATTTTTGACGAGGTCGAAGATTTATTCTTTCGCAATGTGAGGAACGAAAGCACATCCAATTTTGGAAAACCAATTTTCAACCAACAAGGAATTAATTTTTTCCATGTCCGTAAATCTGGTCTCTATATTGTGTGTACGAGTAGAGAGAATGTTTCACCAATTACTATTTTTGAATTATTGGAACGAGCATGCATTTTAATTCGAGATTTCACAGGTCAATTGAGTGAAGATTCAATCAGAAAGAATTTTGTTTTGGTTTATGAATTGTTGGATGAATTATTTGATTGGGGAAAGGTTCAAACCACTCAAACAAATATTTTGACTTATTGTGTGTATAATGAACCTATAGAGACAGTGGACGTACCAACTACGAATGGTTTGTTGAATATTGCATTTACGGATCCAAAGACTGTGAAATCTACTGCAAGTAAGTTTTGGTCAAAATCATGATATAATGTTTGACACATGTTGAAAATGCAAATGTTGGTAACACCATGACTCGTTTAGCCTGTCTTCCAATCACGAAAAAGAATGATCAAATTTTTGTTGACGTTTTAGAACGTGTGAATTGTGAAATGAATAGTAATGGTGAATTACTTCGTTCTGAAATTATTGGATCTCTGGTTGTGAAAAGTTACTTGATGGGAACTCCTCTCATTAGAATTGCTCTCAATCAAGATTTAGCCATTGGTGTTGAGAATAGCACTTATTCTGCCATTCGAGTCGATGCCATCAATTTCAATGAAATTATTAATCGAGACGAATTTGAACATGGACGCCAATTGTCATTCTATCCACAAGATGGTGAATTGACACTCCTCTCTTACCGTGTTACCAATAATTTTAATGTTGTCATGCCATTCCGTATCACACCTAGTGTCACCAAAACTGGAGATTACAAAATTGAAGCAGCCATTCGAGTTCGATCCGATTTTCCAAATTCAACATCTGCCACTGGTGTTTTCATTCGTATTCCAGTTCCAAAGAATACTGTCAGTTGCGGTATTAGCGTTGGTAATGACAAGGACTCTCAACAAACCTATGAATATAAGGAGAAAGACAAGGTAGTCGTTTGGGGACTCAAGAAATTCCAAGGCGCCACTGAACAATTAATCAGATTGAAGATTAATATATCTGAACCATGTAAAATTGATGAAAGGAAACTGATTGGACCTGTCACTATGAAATTTGAAATTCCCATGCACAACATGAGTGGTCTTCAATTGAGATATTTGAAAATTGGATCTGATTCTTTGAATGATGACAAGAAACCAAAACAAAAGAGATGGGTTCGTTATGTGACTCAAGCTGGATCTTACAGTGGAAGAGTGGCCATGTAAATATTGTTAAATTATTGAACTGATTATTATTAAATTATTGAATTTGATCATTATTATTAAATTATTGAATTTGATCATTATTATTAAATTATTGAACTTTTCTGTAAAATTTACAAAAAAAAATGTTGAATTCAGATTTTGCTCAATCCCATCTCATCGCAACATCATCTGAAAAAACGCATCAGTTCCTCGAGCTCATTAAAAAACAAAATCCGACACTATCTGGATTTGTAAAAATCTATGCAAGACGAGAATATATCTATGCCATTACCTATCCCGATCATCAAATTTATTATTATCAACAATTGTATCATCAACACCATCAACCAGGTAGCCTCCAAGCAAGTCTACTGTTGGATCCCTTAGAAAAGAATAATGATGGACAATGGATTGGGTGGAAACGAGCCTATTTTGTTGCAGCTTCGTATAATTGTTGTTATGTTTTAGTAGATCGGATTGTGGACGGAATTATTTCACCTGATGTGAGTATTTCCTTATTTTAGAGTCTCAAAATTAGCATTGTTCGATATTATTAATGTTGGAACAAAGTTTCGAGAGGGATACGTCAATCATGAGCTACCCAATGGAGAATGTTATGAAATTCCAAAAAGATCATCTGTAGTGGCTTCTGTAACATGCGACATGGATCCATCAAACAGTGAGTTTGTTATATTGAACCCATCGAATACAAAGCTTTGGTTGAAAGGCATTGATGAGGCTCTTAGGCAGGATGAATTCATCACGTATATGGCATGTGGTGCTTATACATTGGTATTGGTCACCAATCAAGGAAGACTAATTGTTGGAGGTAGGCTTCAATGTTAAAAATCCTTTACACACCATGATTATCATTATTGAAAAATTGTAATTCGATGGATGTGTTTCAATTCACACAGGATCCAACGGATTTGGAGAATGTGGATATGATGGATACAGCACTGTCCCAACAGCTCCTCATCCATTCTGTGAAAAACATCCAAACGTGAAGTTTTGCAAAGTTGCTTGTGGAGATCACAACATTGTTGCTCTCACTCAATGTGGACGTATTTTCGTATGTGGATACAACTCTTCAGATGAATTAGGAATGAAGAACACGGGCAATCAAAAACAAATTACAGAAAGTGTAGAGTTTGCGAAAATTACACATTCAGATCCAGCCATTGATGTTGATTGTCATTATTATGGAGTGATATTTTTGACAAGAAATGGTTCAGTATATGTTTCAGGTAAGTCTTAAAGACACAAGGTACCTGAAAACTATATCCATTGAATATTCATGATTCATGGACATGGTTTTCATGATAATTTAAACCATCCATCCACGGTACGCTGGAAATTAACTTGCTACAGGAGGATCCAATAGGTCACTCTCTAAAATTACTCTTCCCTATCTACACAGTGGCACATTATTCAACACTGTAACATCGATTGGAGCTGGTAGTCACTCATTTCTAATTTCTCTTACCAACTCCAATTCTGATTTACTCATGTTAAAAGTTTCAAGAGACGCGTTGAATATTTCTGAAGCTGCTCAAATGAAAAAAGAATTCTTGAAAGGAATTTCATCTCAACAACAACGAATAGGAATGACAGGAAGTGATCAACCATCATTTTCATATATTGGCTATATTCAACAACGAGCTGTACGTTCTATTAAGACATTGCAGAAACAATTAGCACAACATCTCACAAATTGTTTTGAGGACAAGTCATTTGCAGATATTAATTTCACATGTTAATTCGAATCGTGTGCAAATCAAGTTCAAGGCAATCACATTGTGATCATGTCTCAATGGAGATATCATGATGTGTATTGAGATTAAACGAGACATCAAGTGAAAAAATACTTTTCTGAATATGAAACTTCCCCTTTATTCAAATCAGCACTGTGAACAAAATGAACAAATCGAACCAAGTGGTGCTGATCTTGCATGTATTTAACACCCTAAGGGGAAAGACCTAAACACACACAAAGTGCTCAAAAACTAATTCAAAGAGTAGGAAGGATCGAATAACAATAATTCTTGCTTCATTTATATCTCTGTCAATATAATTCAGCCACTTGATCATCATCCAATACATAAACAAGACACTATAAATATGATGACCATGGAAATTCTCTTGATCTGGACTCACATTTATATGTTAAGGTTAAAAAAACTCCTTGCTCGTAATAACACTTCAATAAACGTTAGGGCTTTTGGATTGAACCGTAGGCGTCGTTCTGGTAGGTGTTATTGCAGAAACAAATAGCAACACATCTCACAAATTGTTTCGAGCTTTATACGTAACGTTTATTATACATGTACTAAACAATATCATACAAAATGACGGGCTCAAAAGGTCATTAATTTGTGAACACAAATCGAGATCATTAATTCCAATATACAATGAACATGACAACATTCCAACAATGGTCGCAAAATCCTTGTGGATCAAGAGTCATGATATCTATTCCTTTTTCCTCATGACTGAACGATGATTCTTTCGTGCAAAAGTAGTACTAGAAATATTCGACGACGAATTTGGGGAATGAGTTGAAGTATCCTCTCGTTTGGAATGCATGTTTTCATTTCTTCTATTATTTCTTCTCTTCATGAATGCTTTTACTAAATTTCTTTGAATGGTCAATTGTTCGGTTTGTTCATTCAGATCATCCTTGTCCGCGTTGGTATTGGCAGGATCTCCCATGGCTCCTCCTCTTCGTTTTCTTCGATTATTTAGAGATAATTCTAATAGATCGATACGTCTGTTTTTTGCTTCAATGTCGGATTCGAGTTGATGAATGTAGAGAAGCATGTGATGAAATCGTTGTTGAAGAATGGAATTTTCGGAATGAATGGAATCGTCCCATCGTTCGAATTTGAGATTGGACATGGGATTGCATTCGAGAGCTGATAGTTTTTGTTTGAGAGTTTCACATTCAATTTCTTTTAACATGAGTCGGATTTGAAGAGGGGAAGAGAGATCGAGTGGTGGTTGTGACGACATTTTTTTTTTGTGGCATCTGAATGGTGAGTGAAAAGTGACAGACGATGAGGCATGGTTAACATTGTTCATGTGTTGTCTTGAACTATTTACACTTTATAACGGATCTCACTCTTAATGGAGTCGCTAATTTTGTGTTGCTGTGGGTTCAGTGGTTGGTTGTTCTTGAAGTTCGACATCTCCACTGTTGTTGGTAGACTCTGACGATGGGATGCGTTGTTGAATAAGGTTCACAACAAAGGCAGGATCAACGGCATGTTCAAAGAAAATTCCAGTCTTTTCATGGGGAAGAAGCTTGAGATGAATCTTGTTACCATCTGCCCAAACACTATGAATCTTGTCAAATGACACATATCTCAATGTTAACCGCAATCGACATGGCAACTCATCCACTCGAATCACACGCTTGTCAGTAATATAATAGTGAACCTTTCTCATTCTGAATAAAATCTTTGAGATGACAACACCAATAGCAGCAATGCTCAAATGCAAAAAGATGAGTCCCCTAATGACAGACTTGTTACAAAAACTAATGACTGCAAACGCAATAAGAGTACCAACAGCAAGAACAAACAAGACGCCTAACAAAATCTTGATGGCTTTTGCAATTCTTCTCTTTCCATTGCAAGATGATTGAGAGTTGTTTCCATGGAAATGAGAACACAAATTCTTCTTGGAAACCTTTTCATAGTAGAGTAAGGTTTCGTGTGGTTCTGTGGCAGTATGTCTGAGAGCGCCATAGAACATTTTCATTCTCTTGGCCAATGCTCTCTCCTTACGAGGTGGGAGTTCCATTTGCAAAGTTGCAGATGAGAGAAGGGTGTGATCTTTTGGTTCTTTAGGCTCTTGAATAATGACACAGCTTTGAGAGACCTCGTCCAACTTGTAGACTTGTCCAGATTCCTTGAATGGATTCTTAAGGTATTGCTTAAAGAATCTGTCAATGGAACATTTTGATCTTCCTTCCAAGCGCTTGTAACCAACCACAATAAAGACGACCATTGCAATGAGTGAAATAATCAACCAGATTGGTACTGTTCTGTGGAGATGCTTTCTGAATGATCTCTTCACTTCTTGTACAGTCTTGACCATTTCGCTGTTAAATTGTCTTCCATAATGGTCGCTACGGTGAACATCATGTGCTTGTTCATTGGATTGATCATGATTTGGTTCTTGCTTGGAGAGAATTTGGGAGAGTGGAATTTCACGAGTCATTATGTGTGGACCGTGACGAGGACCAGAATGGTGCAATTCTCGAGTCATCATGCCAGGATGATGATGGTGACCATGATGCATCATTTGTGGTCCAGCGTTATCTTCCTTGTGGTGATTGCCAGGAGCCTTATTCTCACCACCATGTCCATGATAATAATGATCCATGCCAGAACGTTTTCTCAATCTTCGATTTACCATGCAAGTCAAACTTCCCTTAGCAATAATACGATCTCTACAATCTGAGGTCTTTTGTAAGAGTGGGCTTGCACATACTTCTCTCAAAGTGTACATCTTTTTAACGGCTGAAGTCGATGATGATGGTGGCTTAGCAACACACGAGTCACATCCCATGTAATACTTTGTTCCACTTGCAAGATCAACATTCAAGTTAATATAATACATGTCACGATCATAATCGAAATGAACTACCAAATTGTCTGGATCTTTCATAATCAAGCATTGATCTTTCTTGTATGCCATTTTACCGTCAATACTGGATCCAACAGTGAATAAGAAGATCAATGTCAAGATGAACAACAATACTCCACCAACAACCACAGCTCTTGGAATACATGACAATGTCTTGCTTTGAAGAGCATGAAGGAATTTGTGTTGTTCTCGACAACGTTTCCAAAAGTTACAACAATGGTTGTTGCCTCGTGCACAGGTTGGGCTGTTGTTTGTTGTGGGAACTTGTTGTTGTGGCTCGACTTGATGAAGAGGAACGTTCTCAGGAATGTGGTGTTGTTGTTGTTCGTTTTGAGCCGTTGGTATCAAGTTGATGATGGGTGGTTGTTGCTGAGCCGACAACGTTCCGACCACAGGAGGTATTTGAGCAACTCCAGCACCATTTGTATAATAATAGGGATTTGAAGCATAACCCAACGATGGATACATGTTGTTGTTGTTGTTTTGGTTATTGTATTGTGGTTGAGCATACATCATGTGGTTAGGGTAAAGTCCCGATGATGGCACCACTTGCTGCGGATGAGCTTGCGGGTTGGATGGTTCCATCTATATATTCTGACGGTCTACTCTGTATCAATGATTATTATTCAAGTTGTGATGAAAAAGCTTTCAAGTACTTTTTCTTTCGTGGCTGATCGGTTTATGAAAAAGCAATGCGTTCAATATTTAAGGAGCGATACAATATGCGCAGCGCACTTTTTTTTGCTTGTTGATTCGAAATTTTGAATCCAAATGGAACTCTTTCAAAATACTGTACCGCTTGCGAGCAAGGAAGGAGATGTAAGATGGAAACACACGTGTGTGGATGATGATCAAGTGCAATTGTCCACCAGAAAAATAATTTCAATATGTGCGTTTTTTTGAGTTGATGTCCCTTTCATCACATGAAATCGATTTTTAAATTGTTTTTTCAACTTCTCTCAGTGAAATTCCAGAGTTCCTTACTGAGAACTTGATATGGGAACTTTTATTTATTAAGGTTGGATTTCAACAATGTCGTGTTTCTATTATTCACAGAGGATTGTACAGAAAGTGGTGAGGTGCGTTGAGGAGGAGCATTTGAACTATTATTCGAAATGGAATTTCCTGAAGAAGAATTGAACGAGCTGAGATTCAATGCAGTCACTTGAGGTGGTGATGTTTGAGAGGATGATGTCAATGACTTGGTAGATAATGTTGACTTGTTCAAATAATTTCCAGTCGTTGCTGTCGTCATTGTTGATGGATTGGATTGGATGGTCGGTGATTGCTGTTGTTGCATATTGGACTTGCTTGATTGAACATTCAATGTTGAGGATACTCCCGTGCTACGAGAAGCAATAGACGCTGAAGATAATGACGACGAGACTGGCAATGAAGATGATAATCTCTGACCTTGTGTTTGCTGTTTCTGTTGTTGAACGTGAACCGTATGCGAAGGTGGTTGTTGAATGGTGGCCATTCGAATCGGTGACGAGGTGTATGAGGGAGATCCAGAAAGTGTGGGAGATTTCGTGGGAGAGGCCTTCATGGAAACGGGAGAAGTAGAACTATTCTGTGTGTTGGTTTTGATTTCATTGTCTTTTAAAATCGTTTTTGCAGTTTCTGAAACTAATATTTGAGGATCCTTCTTGTTGCCACTCAATCGATTTTTTCTGCATTTTCCTTTGGCAAGTGCTGCAATTTCTATACCTCTCTGTTCACTTGAAAGAATCTTATTCAGGACAATGAGAGGATCGGCTCCTGTTCCTATATAAACGTTGGATCCCATATTGCTATAAATGTTGTTATTTACAATATTTCCCAATCCACCTTCCACGATTCGAATACCTTCTTGATGTCCATCATGAATTTGATTATTCTCAATGACTGGATTTCCTCCTCTCTCGATCAAGATGTTTGCTTCTAAATTTCCAAAAATGTCATTCTCTGTGATGGTTCCATGAGAATCTGAATGAATGTGAATTCCGGCTTGAGGCGAGTCACGAATTGTGTTGCCTGTAATGGTTGGATCTGCCTTATCACAAATCTCCAGTGTCACACCCTTAAAAGTGCATTGTTCAATGGTGCTGTCACATTTCGATCCTCTCAACACGACCACTCCAAGTGGATGTTTCGAAGGAACTCTTGTATGCGCCCCAGGTTGTTGAGGTTTGTATTCCGAGTTGTAAACAATGATATTTCTAATTTTCGAATATCTCACATTATCAAAAATAATCACCTCATTCACATCCTTTGGTTTGTACAGAATGACATGTGACTTTCCTTCCGACATTCCTTTTAACACAACACTTCGATCAATAATGACTTGTTCTCGATAAATTCCTGGCTTAATCTTAATGACAGGTGTTGTCAATGGTCGTGTAGGTTTGATAATTTTTCTGCCATCTGAAGGTCGAGTTGTGAATGGTAAATTAAATTTCTGCATCAAGAGACGTTGCTCTGAAAAATCACCCGAATGCACTGGGTTGTTGGTTCCCAAAATGACACCACCACTTGTATTGCGTCCATCATCATCGCTTGAGGGAGATGATACTGACGTGGTACTATCCTCCAAATCCAAATTCTTATTCGTTACATTACTATTATGTAAGAAACTTGTTGTTTTTTTGAGAGACGAATGACCTAATGTGAAACCAGACATGCTGGCAGCAGAAAGTGTTTTTGTGATTGAACTCTGAGATGATGGAATGGGTCGTTTGGGTTTGAGAGTAGTAATGTCAGGAGGAATGGCATTAATGGCTTTTTGAATCGAGTCATAGTCTTCACTTCCATTCACATCGACTGTTAATTTTAAAGAATTATTCAGTGGTATACTTCTCAATTCATTGAGAATGTCAGCAAATGTAGGCCGTTCGTCAGGATCCTGTAAACAACAAATGGAAACAAGTTTGATGAAACATTCGAGAATGGGAGAGGACTTGGCCAACTCGTCTTGTTTGTCAATCTTGGGTCGCATTCCACTAATGACATGAGAAGCCACAGCAAAGGGATTAGAAACATCATGAAATGGTATTAAATGTGTCACCAATTCGTACATGACCATTCCAAAACTATAGACATCAGCTTTTTCACCGGAGGAAGCAGCCGATGAAAACATTTCAGGAGCCATCCATCCCGAAGTGCCTAAGTTTCACCATTGTTATGAATGTGTTATAAATAAAAATCGATTTGAGTGTATAATTATAAATTTGAGTGACATACCTTTCATTCCTGAAACTCCTGAATTTCGATTTCTCATGGTAGAAAATCCAAAATCCGAAATTTTTGATGTTAAATTCTTGTCAAGCAAAACATTGTGAGATTTCAAATCTCGATGAATGATAGGTTTTGGTCTTGAATGAAGATGATGCATTCCTTCAGCAATATCAATCGCAATTTGAAGTTTCATCTCATTACTCAATATGGGTTGTCTCTGTAAAAACTTTTGATACCGATCTGCTTCTTCCTGATCATCCACAAGCGCCGATCCTTGTAAAACTGGTTTCTTTTGTAATGTAGTAGAAGTTGTTTTTTGTTTTGACTCAAATTTTGATTGTTTGCTGAGAAAACTTTCACCCGCTGACTCATCTTCCATGGGTGCTAATTGTGATAAATTTTGTTTTTGTGACTTCATTAATGGTTCATAATCGTATTCGGGGAGAGTGGTCTCCAAAATTTTGTGAAGTGAAAATGGCATAAATTCCATGACCAAATAAACACAATTTGGATCTGTACTCCATCCATATAAATTCAAAATATTTGCATGTTGAACTCGAAGCATGACTGCAATTTCATTCAAAGTCTCTCGCCATAATTCGTCATCTTCGGAAGCAATGCTTGAAAGACCGATTCGACTTCGAGGTGTACGAGCATTTTCCGGAATGAAGAGTTGTTTAATGGCACATACTTCTCCTTCGTATGTTCCTTTGCTGATGATTTTTTTGGAAAATATATGGTTGAGTGAATGACAATGTATAGGTGCAAGAGTTGAAAATGTTAATAACAATATTGCAAATAATCACATGATTTGTAAAAGAAAATGTTGTCATTTCAAAGCCAGCGAAAATGTCAGATGACAAATGTCAGCCATCATCAAAAATATTATTGTTGCTTACCTGACAAAGCCTAAGATAACCCGAGCGACAACATTTCATCATCATGTAATTGATAGAATTCCTCCAATATTTGTCAGTGTTCAACACTTACCAAATCCGCCCTTTCCTATCGTCTCACCAAACTCCAAAGCCTCTTTATCAATTTTAAATTCTTGAATTTCATCTTCCAAGTCTCCGATCGATAAAGACATGTTACGTGTAAATGAATTTCAAGAATGATTGGTTCAACGTCTCAAAGAGATTCAAAAAGGAAGTCAAAATTGTTTGTGGAAGTATAATATATTCCGTTGTATCGTTCTTCTTGTGATGATATACTGGAAAATTGTTCCGTGATTCAGTATACACTTGTTGATCGATGGGTGCGTAGAAGGACGAGTCGTCTCGGATGAATTGTGTGCACTTGACGATGATCTGTTTTGCGAGATTGAGAACAGGTGTTTTTTGTGTTTTTTTTTGATGACGGTCAGCTGGTGGAAGAGATGTTCTTTCCTGATTGGGAAGGCAGGTTGTGTTTTTCCAAATCTACCCAGAGTATTGCAATAAGTGAGTAGTGTGTGATAATTAAAAGATCTCACAGCAATGTCACAAGTGCAGATGAAGATGGTTTTTTCAAATGAAGAGTGTTGAACTAGAAAGTCATAAAAATAATTTAGTGATGAAGTTGTGGTTAATTCAAATAAAGTTGTAGTTGGTGGATGCAATAAAATATTTCCTAGTAGTATTTAGTTAAATGAATGTCTTATCGTTGTTGTCTTTTAGAGGAGACTCTAGCAGCATTTCCATCAGATTTACCTCCGTGATGCTTACTTAGTCCAGTCATGAGAATTGGTTTGTAGTTGAAAATGATCATGTACTTGCTATTTCCAAATATTTTCACATAAATTCTCCAAAGTTTGTTGTGTGTTGAGAGTTGTTTTTCAGAGTAATTGCAAGGCACTTTGAGGACGACACAACACACTCCAAAATAGAGCATGTGTTCAATCATTTCATTGGCGTTTCTTGAGATGGTTTCAGTTTCAATCCTCAAATCTTTAAGAACCACCGATGGGTCAAATTCTTTGCAGGAGGGTGTCAAGTCGAGCATCACAACGGAGGAGCGAACATCATTCTTTGTGTCAAATAACCAAGCAAAAAAGTCCACATTTTCTACTGTTGATTTAAAAGAGCTTGTTGCGAAAATGTTTCGTTTAAGTAAATGCTTGGTGAAGGTGTTGACGTTGTGTTTGGTCCATTCGAAATGCTCTGGGTTGGGCTCAAATATTAAAACTTCAAAGTTAGTCCTATTGATCGATTGAGCATAGTAATGTAAAATTCCAACTAGATAGGTGCCCAAAGACCTTGTATTGTCAAGGAATCGATTTGGAAAAACTCCACTATGCATCCTAATTACTCCACCAATGAACGAGACAATTTCAATGGATTCATCAAAGGTTAAAATTCGGGATCTACTCAACGACACATTACCAAGTTGCAACTCTTGAAGCATTGAATCTGGAAAGAGAGAAACATTTCGTCCATTTGAAACTTCTGTACGTATTGTGTGAGATTGCTCGCTGCATGATGATTTTTCCAAATTATCATTTCTGCTCGACGATTCATCGCGCAACTTTTTGATGGAGGTGTCTAAAACTCTTCTCATATTATTCCTTATAATGGTCAATTCGTTGATTTTTTGTAGATACAGTGTAGAAGTATTTTGACCTTTTTCTGCAGCTCTCAAAAGTTCTGCCTCAATATCTTCAAGCCGAAATCCTTCTTGTGAATCATCGTATAACGGCTGTTGCATGAATGATGAATGGACGTCACCACTACCACTGTTCATAGAAGCCTCGCTGAATAAATTAAATAAGGATGCTACAGCGCCTCCTGGTGCTTGTTCGCCGAGGTGTGACGACAAAGTACCATCTTGTTGCTGAGAAGATTCCATATTTTCCGATGTTGTTGCAACATTTTCCTCTTCAAGAGACGGAATGGGCATGAATATTATTTCTTTACACAACTCCATGGCTTGCATACAATCGCTAAAAACATTAGATGAATTTAAGCTTGCATTCAATTTTTCATTCATCCTCCTAACAATTTCCTCTACTTCATCCTCATCATCGTCAGCATTTCCATCCTCGTCAAATTCATCTTGATGATGACGGTCATCCTGAGAGTCTGTATCGTTCTGGTGTTGTGCTTGCTGTTGATGAATGCGTTCGCGAGGAACGGGCATCTTTGTTAATATTGAAGGTGATGACGACATTGTCATTTCGGAATTTCCTGGATCCAATGTAAGAGGGTGATCTTCTTCTCCAAGAGAATTTTCTTCATCTTCTTCGTCCTCTTCCACCCACACTTCATTGCTACCCATGAAAAAAGTCTCATCCTCCTCATCCTTGTCTCGGAATTCTTTGAAACCATTCCCAGTTGTTATTGTTGAGTATTCAATATTTTGATTGGTTTTTCCTTCATTCTCCAATTGATGATCATCAATGTTTTTCAACGGCCGATTTATGGATGTGCTTGACGATGTTTGAAACATTTTTTGTATTTTTTTAAAATAGAAAAAAAAATGTATTCCCAACAACAGTCATCCACACCAGCAACATCATCAGGAACACAATCAAATCTTCTCCATTCATTATTTGGCATGAATAATAATAGTTATAATAATGCCATGAGTGGGAACAATAGCAGTGGGACAACAAACGATTTAGATCAAAATAATTTTCAAGCCCTATCGGGATATGGTTTGATGGGTTTTCCTCATCTCCAACATCAACCACCACAACCACCACCACAACAATTTATGATGTGGCCAAATTTTCATGGTTATAATAATACTTCCAATCTTCAACCCACATTTTATTCTTCACAACCACCTTCACAGTCTTCCAATACAGAATTTCCATCATCATCATGGAATCAAGACTCCTCACATCATTATATTCAACATACAGGATTTGATCCCATCTCGCAACAACATCAGCAACAACAACAAATTGGATCAAATGTTCCTCCTCCGTGGATGATAATGAACGAGTGGGGTGGTGGATCCGTTTACAACGATCAAGCTTTTGCAATGTTTTCCGAGGATGCTATTCTAAGCTCCCTGTCAATTCCATCCTCTTCCACCATCTCTGAAGACAGCCATTCCACCAAACATCTTCACGATGATAAATCATCCATACTAAATTCTCTTCTCACAAGCACATCAACAGTGAGCAGTGCTAACACACTTACATCATCTCCAAGCATGAGCAGTAACAACAGCAATGGAAATTGCAATATGACCACCACCATCACTGCTAGCAATCAAGCGCCTTGTCCTGAAAAATCAACCCGAAATGACATTAGAAAACTTCACATTCAATTAAGAGCCTCATTAAGATTACTTGAAATGGAGAAGCAAAAAATTTCCAAAATTAATTTAAAAGACACTCACTATATTGTTGCTGATCAAGCGTTGGAGGAGACAATTGCTCACGTTAAAAAACTGCTCAACATTGTAAATAAGAAACAAACGAAAGAAGAAAAAGAATGTACAAAATTGAACAAACAACCAAATCACACCGAGTCTACTGAACAATCCAATACTTTGGAAAATTATTACAATATGAGAAAATTCTCTGAAAATATCTATGGCTTCTTTCCAAAGCATTTGGTGAGTAAGGTTAGATACGACTCTGAGTTGGCTCTCTCCTATTTGACACCCTTCAATGACGCCTTCGAAATTGCTTCCATCATGAATGAAATGATCAAGCAGCAAACAGGGTTTTATCCAAATCATATTATAGATGGAACAGGCGGTCTGGGTGGAAATGTAAGTTATTTTTGATACATGAACTTTTCATGCTAACAATTATATCTTTTACCTGATATTTATCTGAATTTTGCCCATTTGTTCAAATCAATGCCGCATTTTACCTTAACATTGGTCACAGGTAATTGGATTTTTGAGATACTTTTGGTCGAAAAGATTACACCGAAAAACAGTGACCATGATTGAGCTCGATGAGAGACGATGTAAAGACGCACAGTACAATATTAATTTATTTGAAAACGAAGAAAAGAAGTATGACAAAGATTGTGTGACATGTCATGTTGAATGTGGCAATTTCATTGATTGGTGGAACAAAGAAAAACCTAAAATGCCCGAAACCAAGAGGAGTGAAACACTAATTTTCTTTGACCCTCCATGGGGTAATGCTGATTACTCACTGCACGAATTTATTGACGACTTGTACATGATTCAGGAAAATTTATCACCTGTTAGCGTTAAGGCCTTCTCACAACAATTGCTTTTGGAGGATGGTGTTCATTGCGTAGTGTTGAAGGTACCTTATAACTTTTCAGAACACAGCCTGTCAGAAACTCTTAAAGTTGAATATATTTTGATGAAAAAGGTGAAATATGTTCTGTTATTTAGAAAAGAAAACAAGTAGAACGTGATTATTCAAGGAATTTCTCTTTTTCAAAAATTTACAATATTGCACAAGCTTGTTGAGAAGTACACCAATGAACCTACTAGTTCTAGGCTGTATGAAATTCATTTCAAAATTAAAATAATTTATTCCATTTCTAGGTCAATACAGTTTCAATCCAATTTAAGGTTCCAGACCAACTTCAATCAGGAGAGATACTCAAAAGTACATTCAGCAAAAAAATATTGCTCTGTACAGATCACAACCGCTTTTCAGGAAGAGTCCGTTCATCATCTTCATTCCGATCTTTTGAATGATTAAAATTATTGCTTAAAATTCTCATCGTTGAACGAACTGTCCTACAACACATACAAAATGATCACCACACTATCATCAAAACATTCGGATTCCCGAAAAACGAGAGGAACATTGTCGTCTTCTCCAACGCTAGCATTGTTCATTGCAACACTCACTTGTACCATAGTATTTCTCTTCCAAAGCACCAGTGCCCAATATTCTTTACAATCGGTTGATTCCTTACTCACCCTGTCCTCTTCGGATTGCTCCGTTCAAGTCTTGGAAAAGTTTACCTTCTCCTTTTCAACACCTTATTCTGTGTTGACACGTGCATTGCCGTCTTCTGATAGTTTACCTTATACACTTCAATTAGATCAATCAGCGGACATTTTTATTGAGAGTCCAGACGTCACATTATATTCTCAAACTTTACTCATTTCAAACGATGGAAAATATATTGTGTTTCGAGTGAGGTATGTTTTGGATTAAGAAATGAAATTCATGACATGAAAAATTAATGTATTCAATAATTTTGATACGGTGGTGATAATGAATTTATGTATATTTTGTCTTAATGAATACTTGTTGCAATACTGGTGCAAATTTTTCCAACCAGTTTTGCGGACCCTAAAGAACTTGTTCAAAAACCTCAAGTTTCCATTGTCTATAGCTATCGATTGAAACGAGGACCTGTCAATGTTCAGAACAATAAGGCACAAGTGAAGTGGCACACTCTCTTTGGGTCACCAGTGTCGAGGGTTTCATTTTCATTTGCATTCGAAGAAAGTCTGTACGAATCGATTCAACCCACTGCAAGCATTGACTCGTATCACAAATATTCGAATTGGATGGAAGGAGTTAAATACACCATTCTCAATTTCAACTCAACGCAACTCCCATCCAATACAGACTTTATAGTTGGATTTAATGCTACAAATACGAAATTTGCACAGTGCGTATTCTCTGCCACTACAACACCCTACATGGTTGATTTCATGTTTGTTTTCTTGTTCATCATATTACCTGTGAGTGTGTTTATTTTGCTTTCAGCTCTCATGTGTTTGTTGGGACATGTTTACAAACGATGGTCACGACATCGCATGGCCGTGCATAACGCCGTTCAAGCGAGTGCTAACAATTTGGACGACGACATTATCAGGAGACAACCAATGTCGCCTTCACTCCCTGCAAGTCACACACCAACGTTGCCTTCTTCGAACCATACTGAGAAGGGTGCTGAGTTACGAACTCAACAAACCTCAGTCACCATGACCCCCTCTGGCTTGAATTATGTTGTGAATACTGTAAATAATCACGAAACGAATGACGGCTTTACAGGTGTTGTATTACCTCCCTACGTACCAGCATCCTACTTGACAGATAATAATAGTAGAAATAATCGTCAGCATGAAACAGAGGCTGAAATCGAACCCATTCAATACACCCCAAGTCTTGTTGTGGAAGAAAATAATAATCAGCAACGTCCAAGCGTGTAGTTTCATTGGTCAAACTGAGTGTTTACACAAAATTTCTTGAACCCTACAAGAAATTGAAATACTGATAATTTAAAGTGGATGCATTCAAATGCTCTGCCAAGTGGCGTAATTCACCAAGTTCCATTTGCCTCTAACGTTTCGTTGCACCAAACAGCACTAATTAGATTATGAACGAAATGTGGAAAGTATCTTTCAATAGTATTCGATTTCATGCTCTTTCATGTATGAGACGCTCTCAACAACACCATTTCATACGAGAAAAAGAAATCAAAAGTGAGCTCAATCCTTCCTACAAGATGGCACTTGCTTTCTGAATTCGATACACCTTCCACCACTCTTCATATTCTCTCGTTTCCATAAGCCTATAACGAGTGTCTGTTAAATTGGTCATCACGTCCTGCATTAACACATTTTTCAAATCGGTGATGGTTGGCATTGAGAAAACATCACTTTCCCTTAAATTCTCATGTCCAAGTTCTACTCTTGTGTCACCATTTGGAACATGCACTACATTCTCCAATGCAATATTCTGTGTCTGTGGCTCTGTTGAATTTTCTTGTTGAGACAATGTCACGACTCGATCCATTAATTGATAAAACGCTTTTTTCGTTTCAGATGAAAGATTCAATTCATACGTTCCAGTGCTCTTGATAAAATCATGATCCAATTGTTTCATCCATTCCACACTCAACACATGATTGGGACCTTTCTTTTCCAACACGAGATGAATCTTTTGAAAACACAACAAATTTTCCAAACTCATTTCTTTGGTGGCGTATTCCTCAAATAATTCTTTAAATTCTCGATTGGTCAATAGTAGAGTTTCTAATTCGGATTGAAGAGGTTCTTGAGAAGGTTCATTGCCTTGAGATGAGGAATTATTCCATCGATTTCGAACAAATCTTCGACATTTTGTGAACAGTTCAATCACCAACACATTTCCTCCACTAATTAACATGACAATGCAATGCAATAAAAATCTCAACATGTAAATAATATTCGAATTAAATCCACCCACACTATTGACAATAATGACAATAATGACCAAAATGAAAATCAAGGAAAGAAAAATTAAATCAATTCGAACCATGAGAGGATCGTCGAAAAATAAAAATCTTCGAATTCCCTTTTCTCTCAAAATGGAACGATTTCGAATAGCGTCCAATGCCACAATGAAAACTCCTAAAAAAGTAGCAATTAAAATGAATACTGAAAAGGTCACATTAATCATCACAACAAACATGGAATAATTCACATAAAAATAGGAAACGAGACAATGAATGGTCAAGACGACGGAAAGAACCAGCGAAACAACGCCAATAATGCAAAAGCTCATCACAAATCCAGTCATTGGAAACAACAGAGTTTTTCGAACATTGGGCCACCAACGGTGTTTTTCATCTTGTTGTTCTCGTCTCATCGTACTGCTCCTTTTCTTCTTTTGAGTGGTTTGATTAAATCTCAATGAAATTAATCGATACAAATTCCTCAAATATAAAAATCTCAAAATACAACAACTGTAGGCACATATACAAAACACGACGAGAATTTCTCCCAAATATTTGGGAATGAGTTGGCATGGAATCCACAAAAACAGTTGAGTCAATTCAAAGAGAATGAATAGGAGAGGTAAATAGGGAATAACCAGTCGTCGTTTGATGGAAGGTAAGCGGAAGGCTCTCATGGAAAATAAGAACAAGAAATAAACCAAATAGATGAAGGCTACTGCTACGAACCAATAATCAGTACCGAAAAATATAAACTCATCGGGTCCTAAGAATAAAGCAATTCTCGCATCGTATTGTTTTAAATTGAGGGAAGGTAATAGAATGGAAGTGAGGGTCGTTAAATTATATTGGGCAAGATTATTTTCATATAAGGAAATATTAAATCGTTCCCGAGTGTTTTGCATCATGATTTCAAACGATGCATCATGGACTACGTTCTCTGTATTAATATTTGGAATCAAGTATTGTATGAATTGAAGATCTTCCTTTGAAACATTTCCGAAATGGAAATATCTGGCTAAGGCAATTTCATTCAGAACGAAATACTTGTTATCAAATGGAAACGGATTTGAAATTCCAAATGAAAATAAGGGATGATATTTGAAACCAGGAAATGCAATACGCAATGGAACGAGTCGAATCGGCACAAAATCCCAAGGATCAATTTGAGTTTCGCTTTTTGAGATGTAAGTTTTGGTAGGTTTTCGATTTCCTAATGGAGTTTTGTAATAATTGATGGTTCTATAGAATTGACTCGAAGATGTAATTAAAATGTCACTCTCTAGAAACATTTGACTTGGCTTACATAGGTACATAGTGACAATATGCTGTTTGACATGTAATGCGTTGAGATTTAGGTTGAAAAATTCGAGAGCTTTTTTGAATATTGGATAAACAGTTTCTTCTACTCCAATCATGAGAGGTGAGAGTTGATTAAATTCGTTGCTGCTACTACTCTTTTTTAAATATTGCAACAAATCTTGTGTTGTGAAAATATTGAATTGATTGCTGACATCTCTCCACACAAACGCAGTAAGATAAGAAGCAATGAATGAAATTCCACGTTTTTGAATCAAAGACTCTACATCGGAACTCAAACTAGTTATATTCACATGAGTGTCAAAACTAAAAGAAGGTCCACTTGAATCATTCAATATTAGAGTCATGTAATTTTCAACCTTGTCTAAAGGAATGTTTGATTCATGAAAGATGTGATGAAGAGATGACAATTGTTCTGGACAGGACAGAGCGTGTGCGAGAAGGAAAGATTGAAGAAGAAGGATGGATGAGAAAAGAAGCATCGTGATCGGCGAGAGTGGCAACGAAGGCGTGAGAGTGGCCATTTTTTGTGTGCACACGTTTTGGCGTCAAATGTCATTTCAAGAATTTTTGAGCTGTCTAATCGACGTTCGGGCTCTCCATAGTGCTGAACTAATCTAAGGCGAGTATTAATGCGATGTGACGCACACAATTCTCGAGCATTCAAGTATTTGGGAAGATCAGAATGAGTCTACATCATTCACAACATTGAAATTTTCTAAACACATGCAATTTTTAACAATTATGAAGATTTATTCAGAACAAGTCTTTGTCAGCATCATGATTCTCTTGAAAGAGTCTTCGGCATCTGTCCTTTTTAAAGAACCATGACAAGGAATGAAACGAGAACTATTATCATGACAACCATCTTTGAAATTCTCAACGTAGATGCATTGGAACGAGGACAAGCTGTTGTACAAATAGCGCTTCCACTACATGCATTATTGGCCATGTTGGTCATTTGAATGGTCTTGCCAGTCTTTTGAAGAGTGAAAGGGTCAGCTCCAACAGTTCCATATATGGTATAATAAGAGTTAATATTTCCAACATAAAAAGTGGTTGAAGTTACTCCACCACACATGCCCTTCACGTTAGACTCTAACTGAACTAAATTCAAGCCAGAACGAGTAGCTGTCACTTGTCCATCCATACAACAACAAGTCGAAGGATTACAACCAGGTTGAACACTCCATTGACCCACCCAATACTCTGTAAAATCCTTATTCTCCCCCTGTCTATTATTCACACGCAAATTCTTCGTAAATGAATAATAAGAACTACCATACACCAAGACAGCACTTAACATGACATCTGAAGTAATACTTGTGGTGATGGAAATGGCGAAATTGGCGACACCGTTTTGAAGAGTCGATCGAGTAGTGCCTTGCACAGTTGCTCCAGAACTTGCTGCTCCAATCGAAATGGAATATCCAGAAAGAGGTGCAACGTTTCCATTGCTGTCATAGGCAGTGACTGTTCCTGTCAATTGAGATCCACTTTCGAGTGAAGTGGTTGGAGTGTCTATTTTGATATAACTCACAACAACTTGTTGTTCGACAGAGGTTTCATCAGCTTGAATGGTAACAATGAGGGAAGTAAAGAATAGCAATAACAATAATGGAATTAGTCTGGATGACATTCTGTCAGCTGTAGTAATAAGGATAAGAAGAGGTTTAGATGTTGTTTTTTTTTCAATGAATAGAAAATTGAATTCTCAAGGACAAGTTTTAAAAGCAATTGAGAAGAATTTACAATAACAAAGGTGTTTAATGATTGGAGATCAGAATACTCGACTCGTTTAACGTTTGATGTGAATTCCTAACTCTCCAAAGATGTCAAGCGTGTGTCCTTTGGGGTCTAGTGTTGTTTATTTATTTTCAATGAGTAATCTTTGGAAGGATTTGTAAAACAATTTAGTGATCGATGGTCATTAAGGAAGAACAAACAGCGGACCCTGTAATTCTTTGCCCTGTGATTCGTTCTGAGCTGGTACTTTGCCTCGTCAACAGTGTTTTGGGTCTGCTCACCAAAATCACCCCAAAACGTCAACTGTCAAGTCACTTCACGCACTTGTTAAATTTATCGTTCTGTCGCTGACTTGGCGTTGACAGCATCCATAAAAAATCCTCAACAACACCCCATGAACAACACTCCAATCAACAGAGGTGTATTCCTCTTCCTATTGGGTGTCTTGTGCGTTGCTGTGGCCTTGCTCTCCAGTACCACCGAAGCTCGTCGCTCTCGTCGAGGTGGTAATTTCATCAAACGAGTCGCAGCAGCAGCAGCTCGAGCTCATCATCATATACACCGTCATGTACACCATCATCCTCGTATTCACATTCGTCGTCATCGTCATCATCATATTCCCAAACATCATCGTCCCATTCGAGCCATTGTGGATAAAATTGTAAAATTGGGACGTCGACATCGTAAACGTCTGGCACGTCGTAGTCGTCGTCGAGGTGGAAGAAAGAACAATAATAACCAAGAAGGAAATGAACAACAACAACTCCCAGCAGAAGAACAGCCACCGAAAGAGGAACAACCTCCTCAAGTTCCTGTTCCAGCGACCACCATGAAGAAGTGTCAAGCCATTGGTGATCCACACTATACCGATTTTCAAGGAAAATATTATGATTTTTATGGAGTGGGTGATTATATTTTGGCTTCTTCCAAAGATGGAGATTTTGTGGTTCATTCTCGAACTGGAAGATGGGGAAGTGTCAGTGTCAATACTGCATTCGCTGTCAAGGTCAATCAAAGAAATACCATTGAATTCGATATTGAGAGTAATACTTTTTATGTGAATGGACAAACAGCACAAGTTACACAAGGTGAAGATTTCTCATTGGGTTCAGGAGCTGTTGCCAAGAGAACTTCTGAAAATTCCATGACCGTCTCTGCCAAGAATGGAGCTCACTTGATTGCTACTTGGTACAGAAATCCATCATGGAAATCCTCTCAAGGATCATTTGGTCATATTTCATTGGTAGTTGAAGCTCCTTCGAATTTGGAATTCAATTCTGGTTTGTGTGTCGATAAGAGTTTCATGTCACAAACGGCAACTGGAATTTTACACAATCATGTCGAAAGAAAGGTCGTCCGTTCTCAAAAACCAAAGAAACCAACCAAAGAAGAAGTTCAAGCAGCCATCAAGGTTTGTCGTAAAGCTGGATTGAAGGGAAAGAAACATCCATTGGCTTTGAGAGCTTGTGTCTCTGATCAAGTTCAAACTGGTGCCAAAGTTGGTAAATCCATTGCCAAAGTGATCAAACAAGTCGAGAGAATTGCTGACAAGAAGAAGAAGAAGTGGGCTCGTCAAGTCGATCAGAGAAATGAACGAAAGGGTAAACGTGTTGTGAAATCCACACGACCAAAGATTCTTCAAAAATGTCAAGCTCTCGGTGATCCTCATTACACCAACTTTAAGGGACAATATTATAATTTCTATGGAGTGGGTGATTATATTTTGGCTTCATCCATGGATGGAGATTTTGTGGTTCACTCTCGAACTGGAAGATGGGGAAGTGTCAGTGTCAATACTGCATTCGCTGTCAAGGTCAATAATCTCAACACTGTGGAATACAATGTCGAAACTAACAGTTTCTATGTGAATGGTAAGAAGAGTGAAGTTCCAATCAATGAAGATATCACTTTGGGTGACAATGCTGTTGCCAAGAGAACTGCTGAAAACTCAATTCGAATTTCTGCCAAGAATGGAGCTCATTTGATTGCTACTTGGTACAGAAATCCATCATGGAAGCAATCTCAAGGATCATTCGGTCACATTTCATTGGTAGTTGAAGCTCCTCGTGATGTTCTCTTCAATGCTGGTTTGTGTGTCGATAAGAGTTACATTTCACAAAAGGCCACTGGTTTGTTGCATGATCATATTGAAAGACAAATTGAACGTTCTCAAAAACCTAGAAAACCAACCAAAGAAGAAGTTCAAGCAGCCATCAAGGTCTGTCGTAAAGCTGGATTGAAGGGAAAGAAACACCCATTGGCTTTGAGAGCTTGTGTTTCTGATCAAGTTCAAACTGGTGCCAAAGTTGGTAAATCCATTGCCAAGGTGATCAAACAAGTCGAAAGAATTGCTGACAAGAAGGAAAAGAAGTGGGCTCGTAAGGCAAAGAAATCCAGAAAGGGTAAACGTTCTTCTTCGACTGGTTCAAAGAAGAAGCGATCGACCACTGGTAAGAAGAAGAGTGGTAAAAAATCAAGAACTACTCGTAAACAACGTCGTTCCTCCTCTACAAAGAGAAGATCCAGTAACAAGAGAAGATCCAGTAAGAGAAGATCTTCCAACAGACGTCGTGGTCGTCGTGGTGGTGCCTCTCGAAGAAGAACAAGTTCCAGAACCAGACAAGCTCAACGTCGTTCCCGCCGAATTCAACGAAGAGCCGCTCGTGAAGCTGCCCGTCAACAACGTCTTGCCCGCCGACGAGCTCAGAGAAGAGCCCGCCGTGCTCGCCGACAACAACGTCGTGCCGCCCGTAAACAACGCAAGTTGAGACAACAACGAAAACTCGCCCGTAAACAACGACAACAACAAAAACGTGCTGCCCGTAAACAACGTAAACAAAAAAGACGTACTGCCCGTAAACAAAAGCGCGTATTGAAGAAGTTGGCCAAGAAGGCAAAGAAGCAAGCTCGTCGTAATCGCAAGTTAGCCAAGAAGGCTAAGAAGCAAGCTCGTAAGGTTGCCCGCCGTGCTGCTCGTCGTGCTCGCCGCAGAATTCAACGAAGAAAACGATCCTTGATTAAGAAGCTTCGTCGTAGACTTGCCAATAGAAAGTTGAAGAGAGCTGCTCGTCGTGCTGCTCGCCGTGCTCGTAAACTTGCTCGTAAAGCTAGAAAGTTGTTCAAACGTGCCTTGAAGAAGGGAACTCGTAAAGCTATCGCTAGAGCCAAATGTTCAAGAAGATTGGCTCGTAAGGCCCGTCGTTTGGCTAGAAAACTCTCTCGAAAGATTGCCAAGTCTCAACGCAAGATTAAGAAGCAAATTAGAAAGATTAAGAGAGCTGCAAAGAAGGCTGTTAAGAAGGCTAGTAAGAAGGCAGCCAAGACTGCCAAGAAGAGATTCTTGAGAAGAATTGCTTTCAGAAACAAGCTCAAGAAGCAAGTCCGTCGTGCTGCTTCCACTGTTGTTCAAAGAAGAACTGTGAGAAAGATTAAGGCTTTGCTTCGTAAGGCTGCTGCCATTCGTAGAAAATACGGTAAAAAGTTCAACCCAAGAAAACACTTGCCAAAGAAACTCGTTTTGTTGATTAAGAAGTTGAAACTCTCCTTAAAGTGTGCAGTGAGAAGAAAGAAGGGACCAAAAGTGACCACACTTGGCAAGAGATTGGTAAAGAATTTGATTCGTGTTGCTAGATGTGCTCGCAGAAAATAAATCCAATGTCATAATATTATAATTTTTATCATCACACACCAACCATTCTTGTCAATGAGAATTTGAGCTTGTTGTCGATGTCAATAAGAGAATGTAGCATCCAACTTTGAACGAAAGAAATTATAATGATTGGTCCAGTCGTGTGAAAACAAATGAACTAACAGAACTTTCCTTAACTCAATAGGAACTTGACAATGTTAACGACTCGAAAAAAATGGTTGCACGCGCTAACACCACCGCCATCAAATCCTTGCAGTTGGAATTATTATACGACGATATATTGTCTCAAAAAATCTCACTTCATTGACCATTAATAGTTCCAATCTCGTTGCTGCTGATTTGAAGGAAATCATCTATGTTGAACAATCGAAAACCTTAAATCTCTATCGAAATAGAAAAATTGGTTCCAGTGGTGCTCAATACCTTGCAACGAGTTGTGAAAATTTGAAAACATTGACTTGTTTAAACTTGTCCTGGTGTGGAATTGGAGGTGAAGGATTCATGTACTTGATTCGTTGCCCCCATTGGAATCATCTTGAAACACTTTCAGTTTCCAATACTAACATTCAAGAACATCACGCATTACAATCTCTTGGTGAGGAAGGAGTCTTGTTACAGCAACATTTAACGTATCTCGATCTCACTTTCAATGATATTGATCATGATGGAATCATTGCACTCGCCCAGAGTTGTGAAAAATTTCATCGCTTGCAACATGTACATGTGAGTGCAACGAGTCTCAATGAGTCCGCAGCTAAGAGTGTGTTGAATTGTGAAAAATTTGCCAAATTGAAAACCTTCTCTCTGCATGCTGTATGTCATCATGAACTCTATTGTGAATTAATCATGAAGAAATTTCCAAAAAGCAATGTCTATGGATTTTTCAAACAAGCACGAAAGCAAACGTGTCAAATTTATTGAGATTAAGAAATTCTCAAGTATATAAAATAATTTTTATCATCAACCTTGAGTTTTTTTCATATTGCAAGTTAAATAAGGAATTATTGGTTCTTGTTACTATTTGACATGCACAGGAACAGTGCGTTCTTACTGATTGAGATTATTTGCATTCCAATTCCAACAATGATCACTTTGAAATGATCCTTCTCTTCAATGACGTGCATGTGAGAAATATCATTCACCTCACTCATACAGCTTGCAATAATTTCAAATGTCTCTCGATGAGGTGAAACTGAATAAACATTAAGGCGTTGATCAATTCCTATCGATAACACAAGACGATTCAATTGTTCTTCTGTCATATCTGTCAGTCTTGGAGATGAGAACCCAGTTGAGAAAACTCCACTCACTGCTGAACTGTGCACTCCTTCGAGATGAACATTTGATACAAGTCTTAATTGCTGTTGGGAAGTGTCAAATTTCAAAATTGCCAAATTCACAGACTGATCATCACCTCCTGTACACACATGAATCATGGAAGGATCATTTTCCAATGGATGAACATGCATACAATTCACTCCTGATTGATGAATGTCACATTCAAAAAATGCTTCAAGTACGTTCAAGTTGGAATTCATTTCTGTATATTCACAACTCTCAACATTCTTTGGATCATACATGCAACAATAGAGCTTTCCATTGGTAGATGCTGAAAAAATCAATCGTTGATGATCATCTTCAAGGCGAACGGTGGCAAGTGAAAGTACAGGTCCATTATGAAGGAATGAGTGAGCAATGGGTCTCAATTTTCTCAATTGATTTTGTGTTGAAAATACCTTAACAAGACCATCGCTACTTCCCACTAGAATGATCAACTCTTCTGAATGTGTAGAGCATTTAAATGCATCAAGACTCAGAATTCTAAAATTAATGACATCTAGACGTGATTTGTTTTTCACATGATAGGTTTTGATCGAGTGTGAAGAATGCGACCACTTGTCGCGATTTTTGAAATCTTGATAAATTTGAGGATGAAAGAGAGAGAGATATTGATTTGTTAAATTGATGTTAAGTAATAGGTCTGTCGTGATGGAAGATGATGAATCACGCTCTTCAATTTTCCAAATTGCTAATTGTTCTTTTCCACCTCCTGAAATTAAGATTTTGGAATTTTCTAGAAATAATTTTGTAATTTTGATGGAGGTATAATAATCATTGTTGATGAATTGATCAAAAACACACAATTCTTCTTGAACTTACCTCCATAATAATCGACTACAGATAATTCCTTCACACTACTTTCGTGTGCATTCAAAATGGACAGTGTTGAAATATTATTGGATTCGGTCCATGGTTTCTCTTTCAATGATGTGCTATCGTCATGGTATGATAATATCCTGATTTTAGTGTCTTCACTGCAAGTGACAATTCGAAGATCATTACCTGATTTCCAATGAGTGGCGTTTAAGACCTCTCTACCATGGAATTGAATAAATGGAGTCTGATTTTTAAATAGTGCGAGCTCTTCTTCTTGTTTTTTCTCAACAAAGTTCATGATGAGAGAATCTCTAAAGAATGATGCAGAACAAACAAGTTGAGGCGTATGATATAATGTTGTGTAAACAAAATCATAAATTCCTCTCGAAGCACCACATTTACAGGATGCAATCTGTTCCATGTGAAAATATAATGTGAAATTATAACCCTCGTTCACAATTGTTAAAATGATTGACCACTTACTCGATATCTCTTTGTATAATTATAAACAATCATGTGTGAACCATAAAATCCAATGAGTAAAATTTCACTCTCCATCTTGTTAAAAATTGAAGCTGGAATTGTGTCCACATAATCACACCCACCCGCAACCACTTGATATTCAGAGCTCTCTTGCGTGCGATAGGAAATGAAAATTCGATCCAGATGTGTCATGACACTTTTCAACCTTTCTTGTTGATGTTTCACTAACGTAAACATTCCATTATTTTCATCTTGAATAAGGTGATAGAAACATATGGAACCATCTCTTCCCACTGAATAAATGGTCTCCCTGTTCACATACTTGATATCACACACTTGATCTGCGTGGGCCGTTTTCATCACAAATTCGGGCGTTTTCTCGTCAGGTGTTGTGTTTTGGGAAGCTCTCAATACATGGATAAAACCTTCGTCATCTCCTGTAATGAGAATGCGCTCGTCTCGTACTGCACACAGAGCTTGAATTTTACCTTTTACCAAATAATGAGTTCCTTCTGTGATAGAAACACTTGGAGCTGGAGAGGATGATGACGACTCGTTCAAAGACATTTCTTCAAAATTGTGTGAAAATGAAATTCCAAAAGCTTTCATCGTTCCCAAAGGGGATGAAAAATATAATGTAAAAGAATGATCCAAATTTTTCACCCAAAACACAGCAAGGATCCTCGAGCTCATTGCTTTGAACGTGGAAAGAACAGATCCAGTAGAAATATCTAAAATGCAGCAGTAACCAGCTGAGTTTCCAATACAAATAAATTGTTCACATGGAGAGCATCTCACCACACACAACAGAGGAGATTCTTTCGAGGATACAGCTGACCCCATTTCTGCTACCATATTCGCGTTGAAAATTGGTGAATAATTTCCATTGAGAATATTCACCTGGTACACGAAGCCCTTCTTTGTACCGACGTAAATATGTTGATTCATGGCGTGCATACACCTGACCATGTCAGCTTGCTTTTTTGATTGATTCTGCGGGACTGTCATTTGAGGCAATTCAAAATTTTGATGAACAATGGCGTAATCTTGAATTCTCTTTAAGGACCACAATTTTACAGAGCTATCACCTCCACCACTTGCAATGACTTGTTGTGTAGAGTCAATATCAATTCTCCAAACATTTCTTCCAATATGACCCTGCAGAGTTGAGACACAATTTCCATCATAGTCCCACACCCGTATGGTTGCGTCCTCACTTGCAGAGATGATAAAATGTTTTGTGAATTTGCAATGCCACACACGAGCATTGTGTCCATAAAAGATTGTGCTTGTGTACGTCTCTGATACTTGATTGGAGTCTGCATGATGTGAAATAGTGTGGAGAGGCTGTTCATTAAACTTCCACAAAATCAGCGTTCTGTCATCTGATGTGGAACATATATGCTTTCCATCGTCTGACCATTCCACATGAAAAATGACACCATTATGCCCTTGTAATTGGACAACGGACTCTTTCGTATTATGTTTGCAATTCCAAATGATGACTGTATTAAAAACTGTACCAGAAGCAACAGAAATATTTTCACAAATGGAATTAAGGATTGATGTGGAATCTCCATGTGAATACGTAGCACCATTTCTGTTGAAGAAGAGTGACATGGAATAGAGTAAACAATTTGGATAGGATTTTCGTGTTGCCAGTAGATTCAAATGTTGGTTGGACTCTTGAATATTCCTAGAATACTGTGGTTGGTGTGAAGTGGTGTTTTCGTGAATATATTTACGAAATTCGTCTTTCTTCATTTTCAAAATTGCATGATCATATGAAAGTAATTGAATAAAGTTGTGGGCATAGCCTACACATAATGTCCTCATGGAACGATCATGGTTGTGCTCATCACTGTTAATAGAAATACCAATATCCAAAACATCAAGAATCCAATCACACATTTCACCAAAATTCCATACTTGACATTGTTCAATGGTGGCGAACACGTCATTCGTGTTCTCGTTTCTATTCAAAGAAATCAATAATTGCACAATTTTCAATCGTTTTTGTCCGTAAATTATAAATTCTTCGATCATAGAATTAGTGTTCTGTAGTGGTGATGATGACGACAATAAATCAAAATTGTGAAGAGTTTTCAGTTGCTCCTCACACTCCTCGTTTTGAATAAATTTAATTCCTTTAATACTTCCTCCCTTTTCAAAGATGGCAATACTTCCTATTTCTCTTCCAGAATGAGTTTCAAAGATATGAAGATTGGGACCTATTCCTGCATAAAGAACGGAAGGAATAATTTTCGAGAAATTAATGCAATAGACTGGACCCATGTAGAGTTTCTTTTCAAATATCGGAATGTGTTCTGAAGAACAAGAGTCGTCATGATTACGGGAAGAAATGGCTCTCGTTACGGAATGATATTTTTCATATTTATTTCGCTCATCGCTGTTGGGCAAAATGGAGGAAGAAAAGTCATGTTGTGAAATCATTTTTTTAATTCCAGGCAAACTCCACAAACAATATATATTGAAAAGTTTATATACAGCGGCCCAGTTAGAATCCCTATTGAATTCGATGTACATGTTTCTTTAATAAAGTTTTTTATTTCCATGTTTTATACCAGCCTGCTTTGTCGGTAGTGACTGTTTCATATCGTTTGGTTGTTAATTAATGTAATCGGGTGTGGTATAGTGGTAGCATTCCAGACTGTCACTCTGGCGACCCGGGTTCAATTCCCGGCACTCGAGAAATATTTTTTATTTTTAATTGACGACTTGTTTGTACTTTTGAGTGGTAAACCACTTTGACACTATTTTACATATTCATCTTTTAGACTCACCCATTATCGCAAGAATAATAGTACCTACAAATATGATTTTGGAAATAAACAATTATTAATTTAATAAATTTTTTAAATTCTTTATAAAATCCAAATTCCAAAAAAAATGCTGAAAAATCTCGTCGTTGCCTCTTTCCTCATCATCTGCGCCGTGATGATGGTCCATGCTTTTGGAGAGGACAGAAACTATATTCAAAATTTGAAACAACAAAACCACAAGATTGAATTTTCATCTCCATCTCTCGCTATTGATGGTCTCGTACAACATTTAGGTTTGGTCTTTAAAGGATTGCCATCCGACAAGGTTGTTTCCGTTTCATCATTGGACCTTTTTGAAAGACCCATTGTTGGTGTAGTCATGATTCCAACTAAATCTTCCGAAGTGAATGATGTTATCGTGAAGAAGGTTGAATCGTTATTTGGAAAGGAGGCTGTTACAACAGTTCCATCATTGAAGAATGTTGATTTCTCTTCAAAGACTTCCGGCATTGTTGTTGTTACCAATGTTGAGGTATGTTTTTTGAGCGTTTATTTTGAAATTAATACAAGCTTTGATATGACAATAACAACATGATGTTGATGAACTACTTTGCTACTCGTATTTTTCGGTATGCCGATTTCAACCTTTTCAAACAACAATAACAACCTCGACATGGACAATGTGCATGGTCTAACTACTTCATCCTAACAACAACAACAACACCAGAATGTTGAAAGCGAATTGAGAATGATTCCAGAAAGATCCGATGTCGTCTTGTTGAACTTGGAAAAGAATCTTGAAGTCATGACACCAACTCAAAGAAAGCTCATGTCTGTCTACTTGAATAACAACAACACCAATACCAACACATCCAATAGCACCATTAGCGATGCTGAGCGTGCTGACTATCAAATGCAATTGTGGGTATGGGTCATTGGTATTGTTTGTGTCATTTTGGCTGTTTGGGCTGTGACCTTGATTGATTACAGTGGAGACCAAATGTTGTATGCCCTCGAAATGACAAAGGGTCACCATGATTAGAGGAATGATTCAAAGTGAAAACATGAACTGTCCATATCAATTTATTTCATGTTTCTTTTTCACTCCATCCTAATCCCTTCAAAACGTTCTTCCTTCTCCAATAGAGCTTTTTCCTCCACACAATGCAGTTTTTAACCCAATAAAACACCAACTATTTAATTGAACCATGTTTTCTACTTCTGTTATCCTTCAACACTTTATCATGAAAGTGGTTTGCTCATTTATTTGAACCATAATTTTTTTAATACTTGTTGGGGCAATCAAGTTTGCATTGATGCCAACTCCTAAACTTTTCGAATGATGTACAAATCGTAGTGTAGGGACAACTGAACAGTGTTGAAGATAAAGCTACTTGGAATCTCATTTAATTGCTGACGAAAAATGGACATGTGTTGTGCAAAGCCTTAAAATCATCATGGACAGAACACAACAGTTCTACCAATATTTGCATTTTTACTCTCCTAATTTCCAGACAAGCGAGCCCTGAGGTGTTGCACCAAAATTTAAACCTACGAAAACTCGTCTTGTTGATTCAAAATCTGAATCAACCAATTAGGTGTAATTTCCTGTTGTTTCGTGCTCGAATAAGTGGTTGGAAATATCACATACAAGTAATCATTCTCTCCGCTCACTGCATACGTATGATTAAACTTTTTCCAACTCACGACAGCGTCTTCCATGCCTGTCACTAAAAAGGCATTCCAACATTTGCCAACTCGAGTTCCTTTCCACACAAGTTCGAATATTTTCTCAACAAACAATGGTGGTAAAATTCCATCAAGCTTGATAATAAAGGTTTGATCGACCCGTGCGAATTTCACATCATGCATGAGTGCATTCATGAAGAGTAAATGATTTCGTTGTGCCACAATGTTCACGAATGATGCATCTTCCTGATGGGTAGTGCTACTGCTAGTGGTAACCTCAGAAGATTTACTATCATCTGAGGCGCTGAGACATTCTGAACCCATTCCTCCGCTCAATAATCCAACACTTGTCAAAATGGCCTTGGCTGTTTCCTGTTTACAAATTTCTTTCTCTTCAGAAGGGGAAAGAGACTTGTTGAACATGGAGAACAAGTGATGACTCACTTCGTCATGCTCATCGTTTTCATCATTGTCATCTTCGTCATGTTCAGCTTCTTCATGGTCATCTTCATTGTCACTTGTTTCGTCCATGAGATTGGATGGTGGTGCATGATGACCTAGTTGCTGTAATTGAGAAAATCCTTCCAATGTGTTACAAGCAGTGCTTGGATGCTTATTCTGTTCACTCTTTTCACCTCCTTTTGCAATAGTTTCAATACTCAATTCAACTCGTGGTAATACTAGAGATTCCTCCTTCAAAATTCTCACATTGAAAATATCCTTTCCAGATGTCTTTTTAATCAAAACTTTGTTTTCTGCAGTTGAACTCGCACCAAAAGTTTCCTCCGAATTAGTAGTATTGGAATTAATTCTTGACTGGACAAACGATTCGAAATCTGACATTTCAATCCAACCATTTTTCTCAATACTAAAAACTCCAAAGAAGCAATGCATTGGACATGTTCCCTCTTTGTTCAGAGACCACATCAATCGTTCATATTCTTTAGATTTTGGTTTGAAAGGCATCTTGTATCCTACTGTTGAATAATTATCGCTTTCAAAATTAGCAGAGTGAGCACTAGTCTTTTTCGAGTGAATTTTGTTCTTTTCATTGCGTTGCAATCCAATTTCAAGAAGAGTATCCTGATCCAATCTGAACCGTAAATGATGTTCTCTCTCCAATGGTGTTGAACATGATGCAACATTAATACCATGAGTTGATGATGAAGAGGTATTAAATATGGGATAGATGGCCATTTGGTTGGCACTTAAACAATCGGTATGAGCTCCGAGTGTATGGCAATAGACTAAATAATCCGATGAAGATTCTTCTCTTGTTAAGACTCGTTCTTGAACATAGGAAATGATATCCACGGGTTGAATGTTGGAACATAGATAGACTACACTCTTATCCTTTAAATCCGTGCAGAGATTGAGAATGTTCTGAATCAATTCTTTGGAATTGACCTCTGGTAAAGGCCTTGATGGTTTGTTGTTGTTCTCTAACGATTGTTCTTCATCGTAGGCAACAAGACCATGAGAAGCTTCTGTTGTCGAATCGTTATGATTATAAAAATTCAATACAATTTCCATACGATAATTAAATGGATGATTCCGAATAATATCGGAATGATTTGCCTTTTCATGTTCCAGAAAGGTATCACTCCAGAAAATCATTCGGGAAGGCAACGGTTCAACTCCTGCATTGAATTGAAGCATTTTTTTAATTCATTCAACAATTATTAATTTTGTAAAGTTTCAACAGCAACAATTATTAATGTTGTAGCATCAATGAAAGTTTCGTCCAATTTTCACACATGATGAATCAGTCATTACTCATTGACGTTTGTATATATAGAAACATTTGGTGGTGTTGGATGTTCTGCTGCTGCTATCAGATTTTCCTGCTCTTGTTTCTCAAATTGTTCTTTCATGGAGAGAGCTCCTTGTTCCTTGTGTTTTTCGGCTTTTTGACCGAGTTCAATGATGGATTTAATATCGTCTCGTGTGAAATGATGAGTCAATACTTCGTGATGGCTTCCTAGAAATGCCATTCTCAAATGATCAATTTGGTCAAGATGCTTGGCAAGGAAATTTCCAAACAGTTCACTTCCAGAAACGACTGCTAATGCAGCATCTTGTTTGTTGGATAGTTTAAGTAAGGTGGGTAAATCTTTGGAAGCTACATCTGGAGCTGAGTATGTAAATACAATGCGTTTGGAATCTTTGGTAAGTGTGAATTTTTCGAGATCCGTACTCTCGTTAACTGTTGATGTGTGACTTTCTTCAACAACATTATTCGTTGTGATTGGTTCATGTGGTGCAGTTGTTGTAGTAGAAGGCGATACAGATGTTCCTTCACTTGAGGAAGGAGCATTCACCATTTCTTCAGCATCTTCGTTACATGCAATGTAAAATTTGGATGTCACATATAATTTACCTCGGAGAGAATTGACCTTTGAGAGCTGTTCTTGCGTGATCTTCTTCTTTTCTTCGATAATAGTGTGATATTTTGCCTTTAGTGCTAATTGAGTCCCTTTCGTTGAAGAGCTGCTCTCAGTGGTATTTAGCTTATTTTCAATATCGGTCAGCTCTTTCTGCATTTCATTGAGATCTTTGAGTGCCTTCACCAATGTAGCCAATGTTAAATCTGTAAGTACCGTTTGTGACCAATCCAATACATGTTTCAGTTCTTGAGGAGGAAGCACTAACGAGTCGTCAATCACGGCAGAAACATTTTCAATAGGTGTCGATAAAAGTATGGCCATTAAATGTTGAGCAATCGTCGGTGCCGTCGATACCTTCACACTTGAATAATCCCTCTTCAATATTTTTGATTCAAATCTTTCCAAATATTTCTGATGTTGCAGCTTGCTTGTAAATAAATAAAAGGTACCAATGCTACCATCATCATGTTCTTTAGTGTTACCTCCTTCAAGCATATTCATTGCTCTAAAGTGTGAATATTGAACAATTTTTCGATAGAAGAGAGTGTGAAATTCTTCAATTTCCGCTTGTTCCTTTTCAGTGAGCGACTTTCCATTAGTTTTAGCATCTTCTATTCGTTGATTATATTGATTTTTTAGTCCTATTAATTTTTGCACTTGTAATGTTTCCTCTAATTGTTTCTTATCATGAATGCAATCTTTCTCTGATTTTGTACCAAATTGTTGAATTTTTTCCTTTTTCAATTTTTCTTGAGCTTTTGCAAAATTAGACTTTTTTGCTGGCTGAGTCTGTTGTTGGGAGATGTTATGAACCGATTTATTTCTATGGCAATTCCATATTATAAATAATATAATGTTTCATTATAAATTACCACGTGTTGAATTTACAATATATCACCAATGATATTTCAAATATTACCGCGCATCATCATGGAATATTTAATTCAATCATTCACTTCCGACTCAAAAACCTACACAATAATTGCATAACTTCTGTGTTCACTGCCTTTGGAAAAATCACATACGAAACTAGCTGTTGATCGTGCCCATAGTGGATAACTTCGGAACCATGATGATGAGGATTTTAAACATCCGTCAGTTACAAATCTTCCCACTCCAAACCGCAACATTTTTTTGTAAAATTTCAAACCTTTTTATCACAATTTTCATCATTTCACTAACAATCAACTGTTCATGAGACTAGGTTGTTTTGCATCCAAAAAGAGAGTTAAAACACGTGTTTGAGTTTTTGAGTTTCGGAGTCTCACAGGAGATTACATAAAATCAAACTCCACAACTCAACCCAAAAACAAATTCCGAAAAAAATGCAACCAAGGCTTTCCGTTGTTGGATGGATGGCAATCATCCTCCTCTTCCATGTATTCATATTATTGGCAAATGCCTCTGAAACTCCGAAAGCTTCTACTTTATATAAACCTCTTCGGGATGTTCTTCAAATCAATTCCCGAGCTGAGAATGGAAGTTTGGTACTCATGTTATCCTCTCTGGATGATTTTTTATCGAGCTTGCAAAGTAATCAAACGAGAATGGTTTATCATGATGCGAATCATCATGCTCTTTCTTATTATCATTCCATATTATCAGATATGGATTTATTAATTTATTTTCATACAACGGATGATGTGTGTGCTAGAGAATATTCTCTGCAAGCATTATCAACGCTTGATTCCATTGTTCATACTGTGGAAAAAGTGAGAGCAAGTTTTGGAAAGAATTTTGATACTCCCGATGAGAAATTATTTGTGGTGAAAGGAACCAAAACCGAAGAGTCAAGTGGACAACAATTGAGTGTTTCACATGACGTGAATTTACGAGTGGCTCAATTGAATTGTCTCTCTTCCGAATATAATGGAATGTTGTGTGATAAATTATTGGGTGGATCTTGGTGGAGAGAAGAATCGTGTGACACGTATGACTTGCCAAGCTTTTTTGAAATGTCACTCGGAATGAAAACTGCGTTACCACCGCACAGACAAAAGCTCATGAAGGACTTTTTAATGGAGAGGCTACGATTTTTTAATTCGAAAAAGAGAGTTGAATTTTCAGACACTTCCAAAGAGAGAGTGTTGCTTCGTGTGAATAAGATGCATCTCTTGGGACAAGATGTACCCAACGTCAAGATTGCTATTCAACACGATGCCTCTCAAGAAGAACTGTTAAATGACTCTGTCGAATATATTCGAAAGGGAGAAGAAGTGTCGAAGGGCAGTAGCAGTAATAACGATGCCAAAGATGAAATTTTACAATTTTTACATTCCAAATATTACTTTGATGAGAATAATCGTAAAGTTGGAGAAATGCTTTTGAAGAGAAGTTTCCCAAGACCCTATCTCTTCTATGAAGAGTGTGACTTTACTCAATTGTATGCAGAGGGAAATCCATCCAAGAAAGTAAGACCTATCAATTTCTTCTTACTTCACAAGGGACCATCTCACTTTGATTTCCCAAGAACCATGATTAATGCATTTTTACAAACCTCAGTTGCCCTGATTGAGGAGCAATCCATTGGAATGATCTACATGTGTTCAGGAGAGGTCATTAAAGCATTCGAAGCGACCAGAGACATTAATGGAAAGGGTAATTTTGGAACCATTATAACACACAACTTTATATATGGCAAGAGACAATCTGAAATTGTCGATCGAGGTCTCTTACTCTTTTACAACCCATATGTGAAAAATAAGAATTCTACCCGTGCCTTGACTCTTCATCGAGGCGAACCCTACGATGCTCAATTTGTGTTAGCAGATGCTAACAATGTGCTAAAGCATATCAATGTCATGCTTCGACAAGGAAAGGCTCTCAATAGTTATGCAGATTGGAGAGATACTGCCTTCTTCATGTTCAGAGGAATGACTTCATTGAGCGAAGTAATTTTAAAGATGGTTCGAGATTGGATGATCAATACTCCAGAACATGCTAAACATGAACTGAGTATCGAAAAGAATATCACTCCATATGTTGAACTTGTAAAGCAAGTTCTTCAAAATTCTACAGTATTGAGAGAGGAAAAATTGAAAACTGCTCTTCCTCCTTCTCAATTTCCAGACGATGATATTGAATATGGAGACAAAATGTTGGAAACTTGTCATGTCATGTTGGACTATTTGAATGAAATGATTCAACATTTTTCAAATGAACAGACAGTCATTCAAAAACAACATGTTTGGAATTATATCGATGGAACCATTTCCTCACTTCAAAAACAAATCACACAAGTGCGAGAGGAGAGAGGCGATGACTGTGGAGCGAAATGTCAGGACTTGTATGTGAAATTATTTGTGGCCAATTCGTTTAAGGTCATTGAGGCTCAACAAAAAAGTGCTTAAAAAATTGGAAAGGGAGCAAATAAAAGGTTTTACAAAACTTGTACAAGAAGGATAGTATACATAGTATAACAAATAAGTCAATGGATCCGTCCTCATTGATCATTTAAAGTCAACTTGAAGTGAGTCAACAACACTTGGTTCCAGGAGTTTGGAGTCCTTCCTCCGGAGATGGTCCAAGATTTCCGAACTTTGATTTAAAACTTCCAACTTCACAACTCCCCGCTACTCGCGGTTGACGTTAATTTTTAACGTTTTTTCGTCAAAAATTACAATCAAAAAGTTAACGAAAAAAATTTTATTCTCGCTTGAAAAGCGTTAATTATTGACGAAAAAACGTCAATAAAAAGCGTTAATTTCCCACATTAACGATTTCATTATTCACGCGTCAAATTAACGTCAATTATTATGATGTTTCATAATAAAAATAATTGACGAAAAATTAACGCTCCTTATTTCTCAAATTTCTCTTTCATTCTCGTTCAACCAATCGTTCACTAATTCAATCTCTTCAAACCACTCCAAATCTTCAAATCTTGTATGTTTATCCATTTTCCTCACATTCATTCATCCAAATTCTCTAATTTATATCCAACAACAAAGCTAAAGTAGTCAATTTAATGAATATAAATGGTAAATGAAAGATGAATTGGATTGACATTACTTACTTTTGAATAATTTAAGCTATCGGGTTGAAATATCATCTAATTCAATACTTGTATTTCATATCATCTTTTCATTTGTTTATCATGATGTTGGTTTTGCATTCAGTTAAAATATTTTTCAGTTGCGGCATAATAATCATAGTGATCAATAGTTCAATCAAAACACACTTCAAATTCATATAAATGATATATCAATTTGTCATTTGTTTTGATATCTCTATTGCACTGACATTATTATTCACAACAAGTCATATTTTAACATCAATCAAACCAATCCCTATTCATGACAAACAAATGCCTCGATGATCTAAATACATTCCAGGCTTAAAATGTAAAAACATCAAACTCTAAATCATTGAAAGCTCTGTTAATCAATCCATAATACAAACAATCCTTCATAATACCAAGCAAATTCAGCTTGAAATTCCATAACTCGATAATATAACATCTTTTTCAGTTCTACCATTGACAAATGTTAAGAAAGCGGTTGTTTGGTTATTGTTGCAACTACAATCCTTTAACTCTCAATGCATAGTGGGACAAGAGGGTACGAATAATCAAACAACCAACTGTGGATCAAATATACTTGAAGTCTTATCATCCCTATCCTCAATTGATTATCATTAAATTCAATCCCTACCTCAAGATATCCCTTCATTATCTGGATGTTAGAACTTGCTTCAATATCCTCAACCAATCTCTACCAACGCATTCTATGTACAGAGTGTAATGATGGATATTCAAAACAACAACTAATAAAGAAGAAGCAACTAAAACATTTTGAATAAACAAAAATCTGCTCAGCAAATCTAACAACCTACCGATCATGTTACTCTAGAAGGAAATAAATAAACAACGAATAATGTTGTTGATATTAGTACATGGTTGGATATACTTACCGGTTTAACAGGTGAACAAGTTTAATCATCCTCCACAACAATAACAATGGCCGTAAATGAAACGAATTACCTTTTCAAACAGCACGAACAGAATTACTTTCAAATCAAGCAATAACTACAAACCCTATCTGTTTGTTCAACAATATCTTCTCCTATCATCAACATAACATTCATTCGTCTTGCCAAAATGTTTGATGATGCTAAAGGTCCTTTGTAGCATCTATCGTTGATCAGATTCAAGAAATTCACAACAACTTCGTGAAAAAGAGCTTACCGTAGAAGACTTTATCAATAAAAGCCAGCTTTGTCCTTTATAAGAGACAAAAGGCAAATGATAGCAAAGACAGTCCTCCATTTCGAGCAAACATGAAACGTGTCGATATCTTTGGATGATTTGGAGATCATACCTGTATCAATGAAACACGTACACTTACGCAAAGCAAGCTCTAGCAGCGTATAAGATGAACAAGCGGCATCTGTTGATGAATGAATGTGATTGTTGAACGTGGAGGCTACTACAAGCTTTTGAGAATTTTTTTATAAAACAAATTTTTTATGTAATGCAAGATTTTACAACGACTGCTTGCTCTTGGTTTTGGATTCGTGCTCTTTCTTTGATGCGTTGTGTTTTAAAGTTCGACTTAAATTCATCAATAATAGCACCATATGTGACAGAAATTGTTTTGCTTGGAAGAACATTCGGGTATTGTAATTGAAGAGCAATTAATGCGTTCAATGGCTTATTCAATTTGATGATTAATTCTTTTAGCTGTTTGTTTTCCAATGATAAGGCCTCGTTTTTCTCTCTGAGGTCTTTGACTTGCTGAAGGAAAAAGATATCACTAGCGAAATTCTTATGATCAGTAGGTTCTGTAGACTTGGGCTCATTTTGCAAAGGAGAATCACTCTCTTCAACATTTGAATTTGAGTTTGTTCTTGAATCCGAAATTTCCGGTGGAGTTATAGAGAGAACTTCATTGTCATCAATCTTGTCATCATCGACTTCAGTGTCATAATTCATGGAAAATAAGGAGACGGGAGTACATCCTTGCTGAACCGTAGAAAAAGCATTTTGAATCATAGGAGCATGATTGGTTCGATCTTCAATTAATGAAAGGCATGAAATATCAAAAATCGTCTTCTTTTGATCTTGAACGAAGGATGGAACGTGAAATATAATGTCATTTAAACTGCAATTAGTTGAAGTGAATGATTGAACTCTTCCTTTACCAATCTTGTAGTAACAATTCTCTCCCTTTTCAATAATTTCAACTAAATCTCCAACTTTGAGATTTGAACGGACGATGAAGAAGTTCTCTCTTCCCATTCATTTTCAAGCGTTGTGAATGATAATGTTAATGTAAATGTTGATACGTTGATGAAAAAAATTCTCAAGTTTGCAGTAACAAGTTCTCTCTCTGAAAATTGTCTCAAAATGGTTTTGAATCTAATTCGAGAAGCCATTCAACTCATTCATGAGAGTGATAAACAAGAACTTTCAGATAAGCTGACATTAACAGGGTTCTATAAGTATTTCCTTTTGTCTTCAAAGACAAAGAAAATTCCAATGTGCACTGATTGTCAGACGTATCAAAAAAATCCAGACCAAAAATCCTGTCCTAAATGTGGGAAATTATGGAAAGATATCAAAACTCATTGCTTTTTACGCCCATTAAAATTCCAATTCGAGGAAAGGATATTCAGAGAGCCACAATTTTTGGATCAATTTAAACTTGATAATCGTGATCCCCAACTTATCCAAGATCGCTGTGACGGAGACATCTACAAAAACATTCACAAAAAATTCGTAGATGCAGGAGGAAAAACTATGACGTTATTTGGTGACGGTGTTGCTCCGTTTAAATCTAGTCAGCAAAGCTTTTACGAATTCTCTATCACATTCAATGAGATGAAATCAAATGTAAGAAAGAAGCGCAAGAATAACTTTTTGTGGCTACTATTTCCTAACAAACCATCTCAAGAAGAAATCAATTTGTGTTTGAAAATCATGATGGATGATTTGAATGTGTTCAATGATCAATTTAAACAAATATCATTGAGATTAGAAAGAGTAATTGCTGACTTACCTGCAAGGTCTAAAATTCTCTTATTTCAAAAATCAGGGTATTATTTTTGCCATTTATGCAAGATTCGAGGGGAACCTGTTCAGTTATCAGGAGGAACTACTCAAGTTAGATATCCACTTAGGAGAGACATTTCTAGCAATCAACGAATTGTTTTTGGTTTGAGAGATCGACATTTTTGGAATAATGTTTCGGGAAAAGAGTTGTCATGGGGTGTTCGTAGATATTCTCCAATATTAGACCAGAGTTGGAAACCAACTCCCACTACAATATGCTCCTATGATTCAATGCATAACTTGTATGAAAGAATTATGCGTGACATGATGGAGATGATTCCACTTCAATATTGGGACGAGTTCGACAAGGAATATCTCAAGCAAAAATTTCCTTCGTTCTTACATAGACACCCGAGATCAGTTTCCAAAAATTTAGTACACCTTAAGGCAATGGAGATATATATGATTATTCACTATTATCTAGATCTACTTCAGGATGTTAAGAATTTCAGTATGATTGAGTTGAAGTATAAAATTATTAAGAGAATGGTTGTTGTAATTGACAAGTTAACAGATGCCATTAATATAGCTGATTTGAATTCAATTAATGAGGAATTAAGAGGTATTTTGGAGGATTATCAAGAGATGGTGGGCATTGCAAAGGCTACAATGAACTTCCATGTAGCTAGTGATATGGTGCGAAATGCAAGCCTATATGGTCCATTGGCACATAATACAGCCTTTGTTGGGGAAAATCTAAACTTCACATTGACCAAGCCGTTCATTTCATCAAATTCTGCAAGGTATTCTATTATGTTTTTTGATATGGCGCAGTTATGCGATATATTTGGTTTAAGTGAACTCAAACCTTCGGAATGTGTGTGTGGTCATTTCGTATTGAAGAAAGAGAGAGATGTTGTGGCTGATACTTCTTGTACTCCTGCAAAATACTTCAAGATCAAATCATTCACGGATTCCACAGTGACTTTGCAGAATTTGTCAGACAGGTCTGTGATTGAAGTGTCCTACAAAGAGCCTCTGGTTCCTTGTGTTACTGTTACTAGAAAGGGGAAGAGTTATTTCATTCCGATGCACAAGAACGTAAATCAATATATTTAATGAAGCCGTGATGAAAAATAAACCTTGCTTTGTTTCGAAATTTTTTTTTTTGCAGGTGCGCAATTTTTGCGTTGTTTTTTTAACGCAAAAGCGTCAACTTTGCGAAGAGGGTTGCGGGTCCATGAGAAGCGGGATCTTTGACGAACAAAAAAAAAATGCATCAACGCCTGTCACTTGCCGTTCTCTTGATCCTCTCATTATTGAGCTCCCTTGCTCTTTCCCAACCCAATTTCCCACCTGAATTTTCCACTCTCGTCTATCAAAACGAAGGTGGTTTTGTCGATTCCAATTCTGCCAAAATTGCCTTCATTCGTATCAGCAACTCGTGGAAAATCAAATCCGAACGTCTCGAAGTTCAATTTTTCAATGAACCTCTCCAAATTCAACTTCACAATGGAAACACTCAATTCATCTTTTATCCACACAACAAGACATGCACTGTGACTGAATTGGGATTTCCTCCACTCCCTCCTGATTGGCTTCTTAACTCCACATTTATTGGATACGAAACTGTCAATAATGTACCATGTAGAAAATGGAAACGTTTGACATCTACCTATTGGGAAAGTGCTGCGAGTGGAGAGCCAGTTCGTGTGAATGAATCGGATTTCTTTGTGTGGAATTATGTCTCTGGAACTTTCAAGGCAGGTCCACAAGATCCCTCGGGTTTCATTGTTCCATCGTATTGTTTAAAGAAGTAAAACATCAAGCGTTTGTTTCAATTACATCTTTTTGGAGTTTTTTATATTGTTCTCCATTCATGTCATGATTAATTTTCGGTGTGCAATAGTTTCTCCAAATTCGTTGAACTCTTCCAAAGTGACCCATAAATCATGATTTTGTGAGCATCTAGCAATGGCAAGTGCTCCCATCCATACAGAATAGTTTCTCTCTTGAGGTGCATTCACATGAACATTCATGTCCGTAGGAACCAAAGAATTCAACTCGTTTCTCAATCGAGTGTCAATTCCTGTAAACATGGTATTTCCTCCTGAAAGGACAATATTCGAATACAATGTGGATCTAAGATCGACGTGACATTGTTGAACGCATTGATAGATCATTTCGTGTAATCCTTGTGTTGGAATGGATGTTTTGGAACAAACCTGTTGTGGTTGAAAAATTATTTCACACGCTTGAAATTTCATTCGTGAATCTAAAAGAATTTCATTCCCGTCTGGTAATTGATATTTTTCACGACAATTTGACAATTCTTGTTGTTTCAATGCCAATTCGCTTTCATAATCTTGTGAAATATAAAAACCAAAATTTTCCTTCATTTTGGCCAACCATTGATCTTTCAGAAAGGAACATTTCGGCATCCATTCCTCACTTGTTGCTTTCAAACATTCGGTAAAGAGTCCTTCCAAATGTTCATTCATCACTCTTCCTCCAATGGATTCAGTTTTCACAACGGCATGAGACAAGACCACTCCTTCATGGATGGGAATGACACATGTCATGTCATGTCCACTGCTCACTTCCAATCCACTGTTACTTCCAGATCGCAATAAGGAACATAAGGCCTTATTGGCAAGATAGAATTTTGGAACCAAAAAGCTTTCGAACATGAGATTCAAGATTTTCTTCTTTTCCAAAATTGGTAAACATGAATGTGTCATGATGCAAGGATGATCTTCGGATAAAATTCTCAATTCCGATTCATAGATGAAATGTAACAAGTGTTCAAAATCTTCCCAATGCTGAACTTGTCCATGTTGAATGGGATAATGAAAGAAATTGTTTGGAATGGTACCATTGACTTTCTGTTTTAGGAATTTACCAATTTCATAATCTCCAATCTTTATCAACGATCGTTCTGAGGTGGATTCGAACGTCTTTGAAATTTCATTATTATTTTTATCATGATCATGAGGAGGATACAACAGAACATTCCGAAAAACACTTCGGGGAATGAATTCACGATGATCAACTCCACATTGAACGTGATAACTGCCAATATCCAAGACACATGAAAGAGCTTGCATTTTTTTTTGTGTTGTTGATGGAGAGAGATGTGTTGGAAAGTTCATCCTTAATCATGATTGGTTCATGGTTTATTGAAACCATTCGGCATTCTATTGATCCAATATGTTTTCATTTAATGATTTCGCTTTTCCAAGATTTCAAAAAGTTTTCATCCTTAATCATGATTGGTTCATGGTTTATTGTTTAATATATATTAAATGTCAGGTGTCAATTTAGCAGCTCCTGTATTTCGTTTGAACATGAAAATTCCCCATACCACGCTCCATATCCACCCCACTAATAAAAACGAAGTGAAGAATTGCAACAACCCAAATATGATACTGTATTTCTTCTTTTTTTTGGACACACAAGCAGCAACAAGAGTTCCAATTCCAGGAAATATAATATTGAGTATAAGAATGGTAATATGCCAATTGCCGTCCAGTTTCGGAATGTATTTGAGAATGGCTTTTAATATGGAGGATGTCTTGTGAACATGATGTCAATGAACTTGTTGAAAGAAAATATATTGAAATACTCACTGCTGACATATGACGGTGTTAAAGGTTTTTTTTTTGAGACAATTGTGTCCTTGGAGATGACGAGATTGTCTTGGTTTGGATGAATGAGATACCAAAATGAAAAAACGGCAATTTGACATTCGACATTTTCGTAATAACGTTGTTTCATCTAATTTTCTTGTCTTTGGAGCTACAGTTCCCAGTCCTGTTTTGAGAAGTTAGGTCCATTAGAATTAATGTAATTCAATTCTACCTCTCTGAATTAACTTTTAGATGAAACTGAAAACAAATGCCTTCATAGAAGATCAATTTCAGACCAAATTGTCAACAATTTAAATTATTTGAAAAGTGGCAGAAGTTCTGGAAGTGTTTTGATGGTTAATCCCAAACTCCCAATCAAAGTTCTCACTGTGAAAAAGTAGTTACTTTTTTGAAATCATCAAAATCTCAACTACATTTCGTTCTTTTGTATTTAAAATTTTTTCCTATTAATCCAATAGTATTTCACAACAACAACAACTTTTTGAAATAAAAATTAATATACACCCTTAATAAAGTTCTCACAAATTATCTGAATGAAAAACACACGTTATCTCATGATAATGATTTCCATGTTGTCTTATATTTGCATAATCTGCCAAACATTTAAAACAAAATTCATATCCACATCGACAAGTCATGTGATCACATCCTTGATTCTTTTCAATGGCATGTCCACAACGAGGACATTGTTTGAAATTTTCCTGAATCCATTGTTGATCTTGTTGTGTTTGAAATCTCTCTTCGAATTGTTGACATGTATATCCGTCATGCCACACTGTTCGATGTTGTAAGTACAGAGAGACAATGTTGGCAGTTCATTCGCATAGTTCCGTAAAGAGTTGTGACACTTCGAGTGTCGTGGGGATGATTACATAGAGGACAGGAAAAGAGAAATTCAGCATCATTCAAGGCATGATTGAGAATGGCAAGTCTATTTCTATTTTCTAAAAAAGTATTTAAAACTTGTTGAGGAAGTTTTTACGGACAAGTTCCTTGATTTCAATATATCGAAAATTGACTCGACAAAGTGGACATGGGACATCAGAGAGTCCTTCTTGTATTCGATGTTCAATATGTTGAATTAATCAACCTTCACAAATGGCTTTGGTATGACAGATGCAATTTTTGAAATTGACAGCCGTGAATGGAATTCTTGTTTCCAAACAAATAGGACAGTCCTCTTCTTCTTGGTATTCAATATACTCATCTACATGTGTCGTTGAGGAAGATTCATACATTGTGGAATGTCTTCGATGGTCAATTGAAGAAGAATTTCCATTTGTGTTAAAACTCAAACTGGGACGATAATTATGAGAACTGCTAGAATTGTTGTTACTTGCAATGAGAGTTTCAAACATTTGTTTTCTATTCCTAACAGAATCAACATTTCTGCTATTTGAACTTGTTGATACTTGATGATGAATTCCTTGTTGTGTGGAATTGTCACCTCTACTCTCTCGAGCTCTTCTATTTGTTAAGGATGTCTATTACTACGATTCGTGTTGCTAGTATTCGACGATTGCGAGCCACTTGCATTGTTATTTCTTTGAATATTTTCAAATACTGCTCTAGCTCTTCGGAATGGTGAATCCTCATCTGTTTGTGTCATTGATTGTGTAGCACCATGTTGAGAAGTGTTGTAAGCAGAAGTGGATGTTGAGGATGTGTTGGTATTAGTAGTATTAGTAGTATTCGAGCTAGTAGTGGAATTTCTCAAAGAAGCCAAAGATGTGACACTTCTTCCAACAGGTTGCTGCGACGTTTGCGAAAGCGTTCTTGTCTCCGCAGAGGATTGTTGCGGTGATGTTGATTTGACACTCTGTTGGATGTGACACTCATTGACTGAGGTTTTACATTCTCTTGAGTTTCATTCTGACTATTTGATGCTGAAGAAAATGTCATCAATACTTTCATTTCGGAATTGGAATTCCAATTTCATTCCGGACAATCTTTCGGAAGAGAGAATTCTTTCAAGCAAGGAAGGGATAGTTGCTTGATCATTCTCGTAAATTCCAAGAAAATTTGCTAGAGTGGGAGGTAGCTCGAGTTTGGATCTTGGTGTTGATGATGAGTCAAAGTCGAAAGAAAGAGAAATGGTATTACTGCTGTTGTCAACGTGTTGGCGACTCTGACGTGTTGACATTTTTTTTGAAAAGTGAAATGGAAAATTAAATTACAAATTCGAGGATTATTTTCAGAACATGATCCATATATTTATCTCATTACTGGTCCATAAAGTATTGAAAAATTCTTTTATTTTCCTAAAAGTTTTTTTATTTCAACAACAGTAGCGTTTCTCATCAAATACATCAATTTCACATCTGCATTTTCGAGAAAATAAAAAAAACAAAAAAAAATGAAACTACCAACAGAATCATCACACGGGATGGCAACTCTCAATAATAATCAACCCATTCCTCCGTATCTTCAATGTGGTATTTGTCACAATGCTTTGGATGATCCTATCATTCACATAGAATGTCAATTGTTATTTTGTCAAAAATGTGCAAATAATTCAACAGCCAAGTGTCCGCAATGTCAAACTCAATTCACAGAATCATCACTCTCTAAAACTGTTCCACGTTTCGTTACAGATGCTTTACAACAAGTTACAATTCCATGTACAAATTGTCAACAAATGGTTTTGAGAATTCAAATGCAACAACATTTACAAAATTGTGAAATTCCATGTCGTTTGGGATGTGGATGTCGAGTCTCTCCACAACATCAGCAACAGCACGAAAAGGAATTTTGTACAATGTTTCAAGTGAAATGTTCGGATTCAAATGAATGGTGTGATTGGAAAGGTCCAAGAGGTGAATTGAAAGTTCATGAAAATTCATGTGTTTTCTTGAATCAGAAAGAAATGGTTTCAAAATTTAAAGAAAAATTAAATGAACAAACAAAAGAAATGGAAAAGAAAATGACCATGCTTTTACAGGAAATTGAATTTAGAAATTCGAAAAATATGTTTGATCTATGTATGGAAATCAATAAGGAATGGATTTCCAATTTGAAACTATACAAGATATATTTGGATAATTACAAATACGATGATACTGGAATATTGCATTATTTCAACGAATGTGAATTTGTTGAATGCACTGTGAATTGCTGTCACATTTTTCACACATGCATTTTTAAGAATTGTCAACAAGTCCATTGTCAGAGCGCGAACGAATGCACGTTTGAGAATTGTGAAGAATTGAAATTTGACACTTTGACCAATGTCACGATCAAGAATACAGAAAAATTAAGAATTTTAGAAGTACAATATGTCACACTCGAACAACTCATTCTCCTTTCTGAACAAATGAAAGATCAACATTTAGAATTGAATGGCGTTAAGGGAACTTTTTGTGAAAAACCAGGATGGTTGGAACAAGTTGCAAAATATCCAAAAAAATTAACATTCTCAAGCATGACTTTTCAAAATGTGACACACGAATCATCATCCACTCCAAAGAATGTAGAGTTTACAAATTGTCGCTTTATCTAAGACAAGGAAGAGAATCATTGGTTTGTGAAAACAACAATGAGAGATGTTTTAAAGTTTTGTTTTAAATAAATTTAATTTGAATATCTTGCAATTCAGCACAACTTCCTGCACTTGATAATTTTGCAAATCTAAATAACTTGCACATAAATTCTTTCAATTGCTTACTCTCCTCTATCACATTTATACAACAAGGAATAATAACCTCCACTTGATATTGAATGGACGGTATAAAGTATCACTGGTATTCAGAGGTGATAGAATATTCTTATGTCTTTTAACATCAATTCCACAAATAAATACACCAAAATGAAAAAACGGCAATTTGACCTCCGACATTTTCGTTATAACGTTGCTTCATCTAATTTTCTTGTCTTTGGAGCTACAGTTCCCAGTCCTGTTTTGAGAAGTCGTGTGAATTGTCCATTTGAATTAAGGTAATTCTATCATCATATTTCCCAACGCTTGTTTATTTTGAAGTCATGACCTTAATACACAGCACATACATATTCATTAACATCAATGTTAATTCAACTTGCTGTCACGTCTATAATAATATTCAGAAACAGCCATATCGTCCATCATAATCTCCTGAGAAGCAGCTACAAGACTTGCTTGATTGATCGTTGTTGTTGAAGATGCAGAAGCAGCCTTTCCTTGCTTTGAGCGTCTCCATGAGCGATACATTAATATCAAAATGATACTTCCTATTAACACACTCACATAAACAGCAATACCTCCAACAATGCTCAAAGTGGTCACTAGCGGCACTGAAGGTGCTGTCTCAATATCCACGTTACCTTTTTGTGGTTGGGTTGGATCTACTGATAATTGATAAATGCATTCAGTCGAGTCCAGTAATTCCCAGTCTCCTTTTCGATAAGTGGCCAACAATGAGAAGTCTTGTTTAGTATTGGCAGTAATTCCATAATTCACAATTTGCATGCTCAACATTTGATACTCTGCTGCAGCTGCAGAATTGGAAATTCCGCTCACACTTACTCGTTCCACATTATTCTTATCATCTGCATATTCTGTAGCGCCATTTGCCAAGATTAATTGCAAATTAGAACTCTCCTTGGTATTTACATTCCATGTATATTGATTCACAATAAGATCCAAATCATGAATAAGTTTAGGTTCGACGGCAATACTCGATGGCATGTCGTACCAAGCCAATGTTGCCTTAAATGCTGAAGGACTCTTTACCGTCTTTTTCATTCTCAAACACACACGCAAGACTTCTGAAGAGGATGTAAAACCGGCTTCCCATATTTTCATGTCTAATGCATTGCCATTAGAGTCTTTCAAAAGGTTTCCAAGTTGGACCTTGCCGAAACCATCATAAAAGTTTGGAGAGCCATATGCTTGTTGAATATTCTTTCGATTATTTTCATTGCTAGAAACGGCAACGCTTCCTGTGAGTGGTGTAGCACTGTGAATAAGAGCTGCTTTCAACAGGGTGCCTTTTGGAGTGGACAGTTGTGCGTACTTTTGGAAATATTCACGCAAGAGGCTGACAGCACCAGCTGTTAATGGAGTTGCCATTGAGGTGCCACTGCGGTGTTGAATGATCCAAACCAAAGAATTTTTGATTGATATCCACATGATTTTGTTCACAATTACTGGTTTGAGAATTTTCAACATACCTCATTAACAACAAGGCAGCACTGTTGCCAAGTTGTGGTGTTTGTGTACCACATTGTTTTGTGGTTAGAGAACCATCAGAGTGAGTGGAAATAACTGTGTGACCAACAGCCACAACATCTGGTTTGATTCTTCCACCTTATTCATTCATAGGGGAATGATTGAAGTTTCTGTCAGTTTTAAAAACAAATTTGATACTTACCACACGCAGGGCCTCTGCTACTGAAATACGCCAAATTATTTTCATTATAAATCGAGGGTTGTGACGAATATAATTGTGCAATGGTATTGGGACAGCAATATTCCCTCACTGCTTGATAGTTTGAACCTGAATAGGCACAACATTGCGCAGTGCTAGTGAATGGTAAACCTGCATCTTGCATCTTTTTCACAAAATCTTGATAATTTATACCATCTACGAAACCTGCATTACTGGTATGGTGAGCACCAACAGAGATGGTATTTTTCGAAACTGCTGGATAACCGGTGTTACCAAACTCAGATAGGTATCCTGAATTTCCTTGAGAAAACAAAATGACAGCATCTTTTCGCTCCCACAAGAATTTGTCAATGGCTTGACATTGACTGCTGTAAACATTACAAATATTACAACATGTTGAAGTGCCAAAGAGTGCCTTACAATCTGCATTCGTGACAGAGCTACCAGCGGCATAGGTTCCAACAGCTCGTGTCAATTGACAGTTGGAGCAGTCATAATTGCATGACACGAAACTATCGGGTCCACAACCCCAAGAATTGGAGAAGATGCGAACTCCATTGTCATAGGGCAGTTGGAAGATTGGGGTAACAGGATTTGGAATTGAAAGACCACCATTTCCTGCTTGAATGTCTGTGAACCAAATCTTACTTCCTGGAGCCATGCCATGATATCTGTTCAAAGATGCGTTTAGACTTTGATTCTCAATGGATCCCACAATGGCGCCACAAACATGTGTACCTTTTTGTAGTGTACATTTGTCATGCAAATTTAAAACAATAACAATTGCACATTGAGGAAGTATTCAAGTGACACCAAAGTTAAGATGTCAACATTCCATGTGATAGCACTTACCATGACCATCAATACCATCCATATTATCTCCATTCTTACTTGAGTAGTAAACAACCTTTCTTCGATTCATGTCCAAAACGTTCACTGTTGGAGTAGTCTTGGAATCATAGAAAAAGCAATTGTCATGATCAAGGCCAGAATCTGAAACAGCCACGACTTGATTAGTACCATAAATTCCCATGTCATAGAATGGTGTCGATGAAGTGGTGGATGATGCACTGGTCGAACTTGCTTGTTGCATGAGTGCACTCGCATAACGATTGTGGAGAGTCATTTCTAATTTTCTCTCAATGAAATGAACATGTGGATGGGACAACAATATCTCACCAATTTGGGCAGCTTTGAGAGGTGAGAAACTCATTTCACATTCATTCGCATGATGGAGAATGATGCTTGTAAATTCTTGATCTTTCCTAAACTTGGATTCGAGTATGGAATTGAGAGAGGAGACGACTTGTTGCAATTCTTCGTGCTCTTTTCCTGCTTGAATGGCCTCCAAGGATGGAATCAGTGAAATGACAATATCCAACATTGATGAAGTCGATTCTGCCATCAATCTCTCCGAATGGGCAGAAGCCTTATTCAATTGTTCACGAGATTTTTCTTCCAAGAATTGAAAATTGAGGGTACTCTTAAATTTCGTCTCGTATTCACCAATCCATTCGAAGAGAGAAGGATTCTCTCGATTCGCTTGATCCAATTCGCTTGCTTTAGCCACTACGGATACGACATTATTCGCGAGAACGTTATTGGAACGCATCCATTTGGTCATGAGCCCTGATGAAGAAAGACTTTGGCGCCGTACGGAAGCTTCATCATGGCTTGAAGATGAAGAACCTCGTGATGAAATATCAACGACCTCATCGTGATGAATAGACTTGGGGCTAGCAAATTTAACAATAAATTGATATTTGGGTTCTTCCATCGCGATGTGGTTGTTGTTGTTATTATCAACAGTGGTAGTCATGGGGCGGAAATTGATTAAGGCATCCATCTTCTTTCGATTCGCCATGGAAAGTAAATTATTTCCCTCATTAAGCACAAAGGGAGCAGTAGCAGCAACGGCTTGTCCATGCTCATCCTCCGAACTCAATGAGCTTGCTCTGAAATGAATCACAGATGATGATGGTTTCTTTTTCAAGGGCAATGAGGAAGCACAGGTCGGAATGATTAAGGCAGCACTCGTCAAGCACACGCACAACACCAGCGCTACCAGGAAGGAACGTAACACTCCTCTGCGGTCAGATATAGATTCCAGTGCAAAAGATGATTGTTCTCTCGAGAGGGTCATGATGATTCTGTAACAAAACGATGATCGTCGTACTATGCTTTCGAGAGACACGGTCAAGTTCAACAATTTTTTTCGGATGAAGTACGCGTGTTTCTTTTTTGGGGTAAGGTACAAATGAGAGTGTGTTGTCTCGTTCGAGGGTGTTTCCTCATGTTCACAATAAAGGCTTATCAGAGTGAGAGAGGGGTCAATTCGTTCTTTAGAAACGAATGTTGTGTCATCCTTAATGGAATGAATAATAATGAAAAAAAATTATGAGTTGAAAATGATGAGAAATGCATCCTATTTCATTCAGGGACCTTGTTGTTCTACGTAATGAATAGAGTGTTAATGGTGAGCATGAAGATTATTGACCTTCTTCCAAATGTGTGACCAAATCTCGGAATGAAATATACGTCGAGAAAATGGTTGCAAACACACCAAAAACAATCAATACAATATCTTTTGCCTTAATGCTCCAATCAATATGTTTCCACATGACCTTCAAGTGAATAGCGCAAGGCATGACCAAAGCTAATGTGGTACCTCCAAATCCACCAATTAATCCTAAAAAGTCTCCAAAAGAAGGAATGAACGCAGAGAAAAACACTGTGGCCATAATCATCATGAATCGTATAAAATTTTCTAGATGGAATGTTGGAGATATACAAGCTTTCATGAGTAAGTGAAATGCTGACTTGTTAGCTTTGACTTTAGATGTGGTTGTGGAATCGAACAGAGAGTTCAATTGCTTCTCATCACTGATGCTGCTCTCACTTTTTGAATTATTGATTGAATTATGACCAGATTTTGTGGGTTGACTCAGTAGCACATGTTGTTCTTCTTGTCGTTCTTGTGCCACTTCTAATTCTGTTGTTGTTGTTTTCTTGTGAATTTTGTGTCGTATCCATGTTGCAATGGATGTTGTTGCAGAATCCATCATTTGAGAAATTGGAAACAGCTGAATAGGGTATGTGAAAAGGAGTGCAATAATGAGGAATATCTTAATGATGAGTGGCAATGCTCCATCTGCAGGCAGGTTGAACGTTATCAAGCTGTTCACACCCATACCATATGCCAAATATCCAACAATTCCCAATAAAATCATGGAGGCACAAATAATGATCATTCCAACAAAGAGTAACATGGGATATGCTTTCTTGTCTCTCATGTTGCTTTCAATAGGAAGAACTAGACCACTGTTCATAATCATGATGCAAAAAGTGTATGGTTGTTTCCGAAATGTTTCAAATCATGTTGTTTCAAAAATCAAATTCGAAAAAATACTCAAATAGAGTAATACTTACACTCCCTCGAATGCAAATAAACAAATACCAAAGAAGGTGGCAAATTGTTCAAAATTGTAGGGTCTCAAATTTCGATACAGTCCTGGAAATGGCTCTGAAGCAAGTTTGTCAAAGGCAAAATACAACACAATTCCCACTCCTAGAATAATCATAATTTCAGAGATGATACTAACTGGAGAAAGATATTTCAAATTACGAATGCAACAGAATGGGAAGACGGCAACTCCAGTTATGAAAATGAAGAGCGCTTTCCAACCCAAGGTCGTTGGTGTTCCAAAGATATTCATTAAATTGGAGGAAATAAAGGTTAGATACTGTGTATGCAATATTTGAAATTTTTAGAAAAATGCACAATTAAAGATTTGAAAAATAATCACAAGGCATGTTAAAAGTAAACATGTCATCAATACACTTACTGCACAACAAAATCCCAATTGTGTAACAAATAAAAAGAAGGTAATAACCACAGTTGCAGTTCGGCCAAAAGCTGCATACCCGATATCGTTAAATGTAATAATTTCTTTCTCTTCTACTGTGGGTGGTGTATTGCTTGTTGACAATGGTATCGAGGGAGTTGGTGATGATTGTGAAATTGAAATTTCATCCTCTACGACAATGCCATTTTCATCCTTTTTCTTTCGTTTCTTTTTCAGCATGTTGTTGAGATACCTCTTACTATCGACCAACAAAATTGTACAATGCACCACAATCAACATGATAATAACAATACTAAAAAGACCGAGCCAATATCCAGCGCATTTAAAAGCATATGGCATTCCCAAAATACCAGATCCGATATTTGCCTTTATGATATTGATGAGAGCAGATGCATTGCTAGAGAGATGTTTTTCCTCTTCCAATGTTTCCATCTTTGGATTCACGGGAATATTTTCATCATCAGCATCGTTGAATATGTTTTCAGCAATTGTCGGAGAAGATTCTTCTTGCCGAGAATTTTCATCATCATCATGACGACGATGATACGAATGGTTCGTAGCCGCGTTTTGCATTTTTTTTGATTTTTTTGAAAATGTTTGGAAATTACAATCTTTCAACATTTCGCATTTCTCTTTTATTCTATGAAGTTGGCAATTGAAATGTGTTTATCAAGTGGTTTCAATGCCTTGCCAGTGTTCGTTTCTTGTGCACACAAAAATCTGTGCCTTCATAATAGATCAATTATTCTTAAAATGACACTTGACACTCTAAACACTTTTCAAGAATTGTGAAAATACCACAATCCAACACGATCTTGCATGTAAACATTTGTTATTGGTTCATTGTTAAAAGGTTTGAAGAGCATTGAGAATAGTTTTTCAAGAAAGATGTGCATCCACGAAAAAACACATTAAGGAAATTTTCAATGAACGAGAATTCACATACATGTTGGTGTGTCTGTCTCCTTATTATCATCAGTCTCTTTCTAAACATGCCTTTCATCATGACTTGTTCTTCGTTCGTAATAAACGACAGCATTGGTTGCATCTTGCATATTTGAAAAGTTTTCATCATCATGACCCTCATGAGGGTTCACATTATTTTGGACAATCTCTTCTTGTTGCGTGTCAGTAGTACCAGTCGTGTTATTGTTATTATGATTCTTTCTAAACATCCATTTTGCAAAATCACATCCATCGTGTGAATTGGCAACTGTGAAATGAGCCAAATAGGCCGAGATGGGAATGACACAAAAGATGAATACAAGACCACACGGTACGAGGATGAGAGGAACAATACACGAAGGAGTATTGCAGGAGAGAGCTGTTGAAGAGGTCGAGTTGTTGTTGTTGTTGTCATTGTTAAAATTCGTGATGGAATGAATGATCATCAAAGATGAAGCATAGGAATTTGGAGAATTTTCGAACTGGTTGTTGAGAAGAGGATGATGAGAATGATGGATTTGCCGTTGTTGTGGTTCCGAAGAGGATCGTAAAGTGAATCCGTGCATGAATGGACAACAGGACATGATGACCATCATGATCAGTGTCGTTATCATGATCAGACAACCATGTGAATGAACATGGCAAGAATTTGAAAAGGTCAGAATCCTGCAGCAACGACGATTCATGAACTGTTTCATTCTTTTTGATTCTAGAACAACGCGTCGGAGCCAGCAAGTTGATCACAAATTGTGCACTCGCGAGTGTGAAAACCTCCGCTGCACTCATAATTGCGACACGTGCGGAGAGATTCAATATGGAACAATCACCCTCAGAGGTCGTGGTCTTGAAACATTTTGTGAAAACCATCCTTCCTCATGTAGTCCCAGAAATCTTCTCATTCCTCTTGCACTGGACAAGGTTTTAATAACCTTAAACGGATTCATCAAAAATTTTATGAAGAATTGAGTTAGTAGTGACCTTTACCCGCTGTCATAATGTCAAGTCGAGAATAGAGTTTCAAAGTCTTTTCCAATATGAATCGTTCTCATTCAACTCTCTAAGACTTTGATAATTCCAAAGCTTGCTTCACATAAGGCATCAATAAAAATGGATGTGTCAATGCCATGTCATAGTCAGCCTCAATAAATTCCCATTTCGTTTTCGGAGATGCATAATATTCAAACAAGTCTCCATGTAATTCTCTAAATAATTGAGCATATAATGAAACATGTTCTTTCCAATGTTGACACAACACTTCATCATGAGTTTCATTCCTTGTTGCGAAATTGTTCATCATCAAAATTCTATTTTCTTCACAAGTTCCATTCATGAGAAATCGAGAGGTCAAAATGAGAAAAGGAATTGGAGCATGATGTCGAACGACTCGTGTGGCATTGACAGGGTGTGGAGTTTCATTTCGTGTATCGAAAAATTTGTCACTCGTCCTTAATTGTTTCATGAATTCAAACACGAGAGGCATTTGTGACATTTCACTCCAAACAGCATCAATAAAATTCGTGAGACGTAACACGGACGCGTATTGAACGGTGATGTTCGAGTTGGGTTTAAATTCTGGAAATGACAAGACATATGATTTCACTCCTCCTAAATAATACCGTTCCAAGAGTTCTTCATGCTTTGAGTGCAATGGTTTCAAAACTCCTGGAAAGAGTGTCAAACCAAGAGCCGATTGAAATCTCAATGTGTTCAATTGATTTAGAAATTCTTCTTTTTTCTGTTTCAATCTTTCTTGTTGGTTATAAATTTTCAAAATTCCGACTCGTTCTTCGAGTCTCTCATGAGCTGGATGTAACAATATGACAGCTCGTAACAATTTGGGATAATACTGTAATAGAGTTCGAGAGGTAAAGGTAGCACTCGAATGTGAAATCATGACCACAGTTTGCCCCAAAAATGTTTCACGCATTAAGGCAGCCACTTCGGCAGCTGTTTCATTTCCTAAATTTCGAGGAAATGGACCCGAATATGAAAATCCATAACCTGCCCGTTCTAGTACACAGACTCTCATGCCGTTTGTAGCTAAAAGTTCAACGAATGGTTGGAAATAACATTTGGGACATGCAATTCCAACATCAGCATCGAGTAGTATGATATCGTCACTCGCTTTCGGTCCTTCACAATACAAATGAAGTTGAAAACGAGAACTTTTTGGAGGTTTGATGGTCACCATTTGTGCAGCTCCTCCGCTTAAATCAATGTACGAAAGAGTTTTAGCTGTGAACACTGCTTGAATCGTGACCAGAATGAAAATACTTCCAATGACGAGCCACATTCCGAAAAGTAAACCAATTTTCGATAAAAATTTCACACAAGTCCACCAATCCCATTTCACAAACAGCAAGCGACGTTTCACCAATTTCTTTTGAGTATACTCATGATCGTGTCGTGCCAATATAAATTCATGCCATGAAATGAAAAAGTAAGCCATTAAGGAAGCTAAAAAACAAAACGCAAACCATCCCGACACTCGATCATTTCCTAAAAAGGCGTCACAGACATAAATCATTACAATTAATATCAAACAAGCTGAGCACGTGATTAATGTTAAAATGAACCAAATCAATTTCCATTCATAATACATTAAGGGAGAATAATATTTAGGGTGATGTTTGTGATGAAATTGTTGACGACGTAATTGTTGTTGTTGTTGTTGTGGTGAAATTTGAATCTGTGGTTGAGATGTAGTTGAATTCTGATCAGGAAATGGAGAATTTAATACTCCTCTCTCTTGTTGTGTCAATGGTTGTTGAGGTTGTGGTTCATGTCGAAGAAAAGAAGGTCCTCCTCCTGTTGTTGTTCGTTGAGTCTGTAACATTTTCCTCTCACTCTGTTCCATTCGTTTCAAGTACTTGTTTCGACAACACACAAAAAAACAATACAACATGAAATAATCTCCAAAGGAATCCCAAATAAAAAGTGCATTCAATATCATGAATATCAAGCTTAACCACAAGACATTAAGGGAATTTCCTCCTGCAAAAAATCCCTTATTTTGTAAACTGTGAACAAGAGCCACGATGAATAAAATCAAATACACAATTTCCATATAAAGTAAAATTAAAGTGGAGACTTTAAAGAGTCCGTGAATGCATTTAAACCATATAGAACCAGAAATTTTGTGTTTTCTGTGTGAAATATGTCCTCTTCCACTACTGTAATGAGAAGGTGCGGAATGCAATATTCTCGCAATTTTAGAAAATCTTGGAAGCACTTGATCTTGAGAAGATTCCCTTAATAATTATTTTAGAAAATGGTATCATTCTAATCATGAAAATAGCACTTACCATCCCACTGTTTTTTTTGGAATTTTTGTGGTTTGTGTTGTCATTGGTGGTGAAGCGAAATGATTTTCAGCGACTAATGATGAAGAAGAAGGACGTGAAGGAGTTTTCTTAAATACCTTTAAAAATCGATCTTTCCATGATAACGATTCTTCCGTCGTTCTCATGGTTCGTTGCTGTGGAGTTGGTTGTGGTTCTTGTTGTTGAATTTCATATTCTTCCAATGCTGGTGTTTCCATTTCTTCTTCAAAATGAATGACATTTGGAGTGTGACCATCTTCCAACACATGAATTCCATCCGTGTCATTGTCTGACTTTGCCATTTGCAAATCCGTTTTTTCAAAATTTAAATTTTCAGGATCAATTCGAAATGGATTTTCATGATCACTGGAAAACATTTCATCTTGTTGATGTTCATGAAATTGAGGAAGATTTTCTTCCATTGAACGATTCCCTCGATCGTGTGAGAGAGAATGTCGATCAAGTTGTTGTTCGGAAGTGTGAAAATTTTGAGGTGTGGATGACAATGATGAGGACATACCTTTTAGCACCTTACACCTTACACTTTAGTGCCGTTTGCAATGGCAGGTAGTCCCAAAAAGGAGATACAAATAGCACTTAACACTGGAGTGCCAAATGCAAACAGCACCTGACACTTGAGTGCCGAGTGTCATCAGCACCTGTATATTTTTTAATTTATTTACTTTAAATATTATTTTGAAATTACAAACCTCTTCACGGTTGTGAGCAACGGGCCTCAAAATTCTCTTCACTACACAATCATCATCGAGTATAGGAAACAGCATCACGAACGCAATTTTTGGACAATTCGTCTGACAACGACAATACCAAATGATCATCTACGAAATTTAGTTTATGGAGGGAAGAATAGACTCACGCTCATTTTCTAAGGTGAAGCGTTGTGAGGCAGTGGTTCAAATAATGTTCCACCGTTCAGCACCTGTTTTCTGAGTTGATGTTGCGCCATACAACACGGCGTTGAAAGAGATTGAGATGAAGTTGTCGAACAGGATGTCAGAGCTTGCTGAATGAACTTGAGAGACGATTTATGTTGAGGAAAAACACTTGCAGTACAGGAAAACATTTTCATTTGGTTCAACAGGGGAGTGAAACTTGCCAGCTTTTCTTCATAGTGACATGTACTTTTGTTCAATTGTTACAAAAACGGTGAGAAGAACAAGAGAATGGTGCTCAACACTGTTGTTGGCTGATGTAATCGAATTTGAGTGATTTGGGAATGACGGTAACAGCAAAAGTCAAGCTGAAGCAATCAGAAGGGTACAATTAAGGGAACTGGAATCACTTTTTGTTTCGTAGTCATACTTCTTAACGGCTGAGTCTATCATCGTGAATGAAAGGAACATATCATCTTTTGTGCCTCCTAACTCCTTTCATACGAAGGTCCAAGCTAACATACGTAAGGAAAGTAGATGCATGAGATTAAATCATGCCTTTTTTTTGTTTGATAGATTCGTTATTGACCTTTTTATATGAACACGAAGTAGAATGGTTAGGTTCACAAACTAGTACCTCCATTTCAATCAACATCCATTTCGCACCTTACACTCAAGTGTCAAATACAAATAGCACCTTACACTCAAGTGTCAAATACAAATCACACTTCATTCATTTGGCACTCAAGTGTCAAATGCAAACAGCACTGACACTAAGTGTAAGGTGTAAGGTGCCAAAATATAACAACTCCAAAATGACTCCATTATCTCCTGTACATTGAATTTTCAATACAATATTTTGAGCAAACACTGTTAACAATCCTCCCAAACAATCTGAAAATGCTTGAGGAATTTCGTCATCTTTCTTAATATAATAATACAAGCCTCCACCCGATTGACTGAGCGCAACCAAACAATTCGATGAATGTTCTTCACCAAATCCAAAAGTAAATAATGAACTTGAACTCTTTACAATACACTTCTCAACCATTTGTACCAATTTCTCTTGTGCCATAATTCCCTTTGTTGGCAAACCATCCGTAAAGAGTAAAATAGATGAAATGGTTGCCTTTTGTGATCGTTGGGACATGATATCAAAGGCTTCCAACAAGGCACCAGAAATATTCGTACATGAACCAGCCTTGATGGATGCAACGGCATGTTGAGCCAAAGTCTTTCCAGCCTTATCCATCTGTGTGAGTTGCAAACAAGTATTTACATGGCTATCAAATTCAATAACACAAATCCGATCGTGAGGTTTCATTTGATCAATCATGAATCGGAGAGAGGTTTTCACGAGTTCTAATTTTGATCCTTCCATAGATCCACTCTTATCAATCACGCAACAGAGATCAATGGGAGCCCGTGATTGAAATTCTTGGCTTTCAAAGGCTGGAGCGCTAATACTGGCCATTCCGATCATACTGGCACCTGGATCTGAGAATTTTACTTGATCATATTCAAGCTTACAGACGAGAGAAAGAGGTGGAATGTACATGATGAAATTGGTTAGGTATTGAATGAAATTGATTAATCAATGAATGTGTGATGATTTTGAATTTTTTTTTAGACTTTTTCTTTGAATGTGAATTCATAAACATGAAACGTGTGAAGAGGGAACCAACGAGGGGGAACTTGGAACAAGTGGTTGTGGATGGAGGTCAACGTTCTCAAATGAGAAAGGGTGAAGAAAACAGTTTTCATTGTAAACCACGAGAAAAAAATGTCCAAACGTTCAAACTGTGAATTTCGTCATGATTCAAGAACTGAGTACGACGAGGATTCATCACACGATCATTTAGAAGAACATCCTAATGATGAGAATTTTGAAATCTCTCGTGAAAAGAAGAAGAGATTGATTCATCATTCAGAACCACAGGATTCAATCATCACTCCGATCGATCAAAATGTAGTTACTTCCTGGGATGATGCCAACGGACAATTATTTGTTCAATTGCCTTGCGAAATTATGTTCAATATTTATAAATTTTTATCAGTGCAAGATCGTGCTGTGAAAGGCTTGCTCTATATTTCGAAAAATATTACACTCCAAATGTTGAATATAAATTCTATTATGAGTGAAGACGATTTAGATAGCGATGAAACTCTACGTGATGAAAGAATTTCATGTGATTCTTGTGAATATTATCGATTAATGGTGTTTTTACATCATAGAAAAGTCATTGAAGATATTACAGATTATGCCACGAATAGAATTATTTATTTAAAGTGTTACGAAAATTTCAATACGACATATAACAATGTGACCAACGAATGGCATCGATTGAAGTATAGTGAAAAGGTTCGAGAGTTAGGGAAAGAAAAGAGCATGTTTCGTTATTTGATTCAGAACGAGCCAGGACTGTACAGCTCTTCCCAAATTAGATTCAAGTTGATTAAGGCCATTCGTACCATGAACAACCTATTTCCAGGATGGCTTACCACGTATTTACAATGTGATGTGACAGGTGATCAAAAATTAGATGAGATCATGCAATCGAATATCAATTTAAGAAATTTACGAAACGTTCTTGCGTGTAGTCGGAGAGTGGCAATTCCAGTGGTTTCACTTGATTCCTCACTCGACGAAGATGTGCGTCTAGAAAAAACAAAGCGTGAGGTAATAGAAATACTCTTCGAGAAGCAAATAAGAAAAAGAGCAAAAAAACAAAGAAATTGGAAACATGTATTGACTCTTTTCTTAAAAACTCGAACAGTTAAAACACAAGTCAAAGAAAAGTTACGCACTCTTGCCAAGAAAGTGTTGAACGCTGAACTGTTCACTGGTGTGAAAGGAAGAGGAGCTGTACATTGGGATAGATCGTTAACAAAGCACAACATTGATTTAAATTCGAAAGAGATTGTCGAAAAACAATTTAACTTTCCAAAGGACTTCAAAGAAACGGTTGAGAAAGTCATCCAATTATTGAACACACTAGACAGCAAATCGAGACATTTCTTTATGTTTCGACGAGATTATGCCATTGGAAAAAATAGACATGCTAGCCAATGTCATCGATATTTACAACAAAATGCTGGACGTAACCATACTGTAAAGTCAGTATCGAATGGTTTTGTATCTCTTTATCCAAGGTTAATTTATCTTGTCAAGACCATATTTGCGAACTCGGAATATCAATCACCCTTCTACAAACAAATATCCATGACCACCACACGTAGCAATGGTCGACATTTCAGATCATGCATGAACTCATCTTTGGAACAACAAACGTTTTCTGAAGTTTGGAATATGGACATCATACACCCCAACTCGATGATGGACTTTCTGAATGACTTGACTGAATTTTTTGTGAACCATTGGAAGGAATTTTGTTCTGAAATATATTCCAGTGGAGTGCTAACACAAGTCATAGATACAGATCGATTTGTGGTGGATTTTTTCGTGGATGGTTCCTTCACATGTTTCAGAAACATCTTTCTCATTCATCAATGCTCATGGGAGGAACATTTAAAATTTTTCCAGAAATTAATTCTCTCAAAATATCATTCAGAATTTGACAAATATGGAAAGGTACTTGTAGAGATTATTGACAATGAAAACGACAATAACACTACGAGAGAGCTAATTCAAACTCTAAAAACAATACCATCACCAAGAAGGAAATATACTAGTGGAAAATTACGAATTTTTGACAAGTATTATCATGTCAAAGAAGATTCAAGCGAAGATTACTTTCCTCCGATATTTCATCGTCGTGGACGTGGTCGTGGAAGAGGTGGATATTACTAGTAGTACTTGGAAGTAACTCTGTTCTTATCAATGTGGACATTAATTTAATATGAATTTCAAGCTAAGTGGATAGATGAAGGAGAATGATCGATGGTTCATTAATTCTTCGTAATAATCTTTGGGCCAATGGGAAATGCCAATTTCTTCTTTCAATTCATAGAAACGCCTTTTCACGGTGGAGACACTGCATCCTAGTAAGAGGGATGCATGTTGTTGAGTGTGACGGAGAACGGAGAGGAGTTCTTGTTTTGAGATGGAAGAAGAGGATCTTTTTCTTTTGGTTGTTTTGAAACAGTGAACAGAAAATTGTGTTTGCCTTCGCTTTGGAACGCCCAAGGATGGTCGAGAGCGAACGAGTTTTGGATGGGCAGATGTGTTTGATGGTTTGTTGGATGTGGTGTTACGCTTGATAATTGAGCTGGACGTGCAAAAGGACTCTGCGGTTCTGGGAGGCGCTTGTGTTGTGACGTGGTGCTGTATAATTGGATTTGAAAGGATTGGCCTGTATGGATGAGTAATGCATTCAGTGAAAGGTGCTGCACTCGTGAGTGACATGATTGAGATGCACAAAGGTTCTTTTTCGACTTTGTTTTATTGGAAAAGAGATAAGCATATTTTGGAAAATAAAATATTGAAATTAAAAGTTCTTATGTCTGATTATCGCGCCATGGCACCTGGAACGACAGATCGAGATGGACATGCCACATCTCTACAGGCATTTTGTCATCTTTGTATTCATGTCTCGTTTTGACATTTAATAAATAAAAGTTTATAAATTGTCAATTCGTACTTCCACTTTTGTAATTTCACTCGTTTACTTTCTTGCACGTTGTTGCAAGAATTCAATAACAGCACGAGTTGGTCTTCCAGTATAACCGACCTTGGTCTTGGTGACAGCAGCAATATCAAGGTGAGCCCATTGTTTCACCTTAGAGAAGTCAACAAATTCACTAAGGAAGGTAGCAGCTGTGCAAGAACCTCCTGGTCTACCACCAATATTGTTATAATCGGATACATCTGATTTCATTTGTTCCAAATAATCTTCTCTAAAGATTGGTAATCTCCACAAATAATCGCTGGTTTGGAAGCTTGCCTTTTCCAATTCCTCGACCAATGGCGTTGAATTACTGAAAACTGCTGCAGTCACATGGCTGAGTGCAATAATGACAGCACCTGTTAAGGTTGCCATGTCAATGAGAGTTTGTGGCTTTTTATCGCTCAAATAGCACAAACCATCAGCTAAAATTAAACGGCCTTCAGCATCAGTATTGTCAACCTCAATGGTCTTACCGTTCATGGCAGTGACGACATCACCAGGTTTGGTTGCGATTCCACTTGGCATGTTCTGTTATAATGTCAGAACGATGTACACAATGCGAAAGTGTGTTTCATTGTAACAAGACAGTCATCATAACAAATGATTCATATGAAAAAAAAACAACTCACCTCACAGAGCATTGCAACAGTAATAATATTGAGTGGAAGATCCAATTCCAAAGCTGCCAAAGTAGAGCAGATGGCACATGATGAACCACCCATGTCTATGATAATTCATCATCAATAATTCATTGGAAAAATTTCACAACATTATGTGTCATAAACGAGAAAAATTTTGTACAC